>NW_020955506.1:1095546-1098135 GCF_003031625.1 Empidonax traillii
TTATGGTGATAAAGCAGATGGAAGGCAGGTTAGTGGGTGGAGAGAAACTTTTAGTAGGAAGAGGATAAGGTTGGGAGTTATTACAGCATGTGGTGGTGTTAGTATAGAGTCGGGGATAGGTTAGATTTTAGAGTAAGGCTATTAGTAGGGGGTTTAAATCTAAAGCAAGTGGTAGGTACAGAGGAGCCTAAAAGGTCTAACTCTTGGGGGTCTATGTTTAGGGTTCCCTAACGTAGGAGAATTTGGGAAATAGTGTTTGAAGAAGGAAGGAAATTATCTATAAGGGAAGTGTTCTGGATAAACCTGTTCCAGTCAGGTATATCCCTACGAGACAGTTTTTAAAAAGGTTTTACTCATGCTGTCAAAGAAAAGGCACATTGTGTCTGTGTCGGTGGTTTTGGTCGGGGTGGTCCAGATGTTCTTTGCCGGTTGCTGCAGTTAGTTTGGGACTGAGAAGGCTAAGGTAGTTCATGGTGGAACAAAGGAGAGAAGGATCAGGAGGGCTTGGAGTCCTCTAGGAAGGGCTTGATTCTTTTTGGGGGGACCCATCTTGGAATGAATCTCCCCCTGAACTTCCACAGCTTGAGAAATCGCATTTATCCATTGTCTTGGTATTTGCTTGGTGCCTTGAGGTGCTGTGTTTATTTGTATGACAGTACCTGTAGCTTTATTCATTGTGGCAGATGTTGCAAGTTGCTCTATAGATGCAGAATTTGGTGCTTGGTTCTCTGAAGGGGTTGTTTTCAAGCTTTCAGTAGATGTTGAAATTGTCTTTTCAGACGCAGCTTGGATTTTGTTATGTACTGTTTCAGATTGTGTACTGGAAGGAACTGCAGGTATCTGTGTCTCTGCAGAGGTATGCTCTCTGGAGGCAGGCTGCTGGAACGGAGCTTCTGGGGCTGAGTCACCCATCCCCCCTAGGGAGGAGGGGTTTGCCAGGATGTTTGAAGGGGGCGTGAATAATTTCTGTGTCTCCGCCCACTGTCCACTCCCCTCACTTTCGTTGTGTAGTTCAGAAAAGTTTTCGCGGGGTTTTCTTGGTTCTTTGTTCTCTGTTTCGCCATCTTGGATGCCCCGTAGTATCTCCCCACCGTTTCTATGTTTGTTCTCCCTCCACTGTCCGTCCCGTGGTGTCTGCCGAGGTGCCGGCGGGTCCGCGTTGTCGGGAAAAGGTTGGGGGGGGTGGGCAGGTCGAGCGGCGGCAGCGGCGGCACGGTCCCGTGGTGGCGCGGGGCCGTGGGGGGGGGGCGGCAGGCAGGCGGCAGCTGCGGCGGGGGCGCAAGCACCGCGCACAGCGCCCGCTGGCCGGCAGGGTCCGCCGGCGCTCGGAGTGGCGCGGGGGGGGGCCGCGGGGCGGCAGGGGCGGCGGCGCCGCGCGGGGGGAGGGCGGCGCTCGGAGCTGCCGTTGGGGGTGGCCGGGCCGGGGCACGGGTCGGGCGGCGTGGGGCCGGGCTGGCCGCGGGCGCTGCCGGGTCGGGCGGGGGCCGGGCTCGGGGCTTCGGGGCAGCGATGGCGGCGTTCCTCCCCGTCCCGCGTCAGGGGCGGCGGCGGCCGCGTTCGGCGGGTAGCCGGCGCGGCGCGGGGGGGGGAGCGGGGGATCTGCATTCCTGCCGTGCCTTCTGCCTTTGTCCGCGTCCGCGGCTGGGGGGGGTAGGGGATGCTTTGAAGCTGGAGCCGGTCCCGGCTCTGCGGGGCGGGGGGAGGGCTGACCGCAGAGCAGCTTCTGCTCTGGCTGAGTTAGCCGGGCGGCGGGGGGAAGGGGAAGCCTTTCTGTCGGCAGCTCTGTTGTCTGTAGCTTGCTAGGGGAGTTGGTATCAGATTTCAAGGCATTTCTGGCTGCTAGGGGAATCAGTGTTGGAGCGTCTTGTAGCTCTGATTTCTCCCGTTGTGTTTTTTTCTGCTTGTTTTTTAATTGCGGGAGGAAAAGTTTGAAACTCCGTTTTGTCTTTTCTGAATTGGAGAGCTTGTTTCCCATAATTCTAAGGGGAGAAGGAAGGGGTTAACACGGATCACTCACAGGTACTTCTCGCAGAGACGTTCTCCAGTCAAGGTGATGGCCGGAGCGGGCTGTACTGGGCGTTGCACTGGCGTGTCCCGCGGCGGGGGGTGTCTGCGGCTGCAGGGTCCCTCCCTTATCGGCAGTTGCTTCGGAGTGCGGTTGGCTGTTCGTAGGAGTCGCAGGGGTTCCGCCGGAGGTGCACGCAGCTTGCTTCAGGCAGTTACAGCGGCGAGAAGAGGGTGGACGGAGTCCACGGGAGACGTCTGTGAGTGGGGCCTGTGGAGATAGATTTGGGTCCGGAATCCCAAATCTATCAGTAGCTCCGGCGAAAACAGAGATTGCCCTTAATGTAAGGACAATGAATCCCTCCTCACATGGGGCACCATTTGATACGTGGGGGGGGCTGTGCCCACGCAGTTAGGCCCAGGGCGCGTCTTGCTTAGGGAATGAGACATAACACAAAGTTATATACTCGCAAAATGGCGAATTTCTTTATTACGAGGGTACTTTTATAGGGAGGGTATAGAAGGTTCTGGTAGAGGGTGGGTTGTGCTCACAAAACCTCGAATCACGAGAATTTTTGATAAGAG
>NW_020955506.1:1099066-1145217 GCF_003031625.1 Empidonax traillii
AGAACTGGGGCAGGACACTAAACACTACACATCAAGATCTGTCAACAGTGTGTTTTACTTAACTGACTACTGTTTGCCTTTCCTTATTTTAGTGCAGGTCAGTCATGAAAGACTAAGAGATCTTTGTGATAAACAAACATAAACATTCAAAATTGATAACTTGATAGTTGTATCAGTTGACCATAATACCAAAAGTCTGTATTACAGATGGATTTTTTTTCCATGTGACTTCATTGCAGATGTTTCTAGAAATAGGTAAAACCATTATAATACAGATAGGTGTAATCCAAGCTTAATGAGAGCCACCAGCCTATAAACCACTGAGATACAAAACTTGTGATGAAAAGAACAGAACTCCAATGCCCCGATTATAGCCATAATTTAGGAAATGCAATTTATTGTATTTCAGAGAAGTATCCATAATGTACTGCTGGAGACAGTTATTGAAGAACTTCCATTGCAGACATTAATACCTATGTGTGTGGAAGAAAAGGCTACTACTCATTTCAGAATTTTACACACCATTTCCTGCATTTATCCCTCCTGGACTTCGAAACTTCAAGTGACTTACCAATGCAAATGAAACTAGCAGTTTGAAAATGATAGTGTCAGTCTAAACTACATTTAAAATAACATCTCAACAAAAAAAAAAACAGGTGAATATCTAAGCCCATACTGGTAAGAAAATTAGACAAGTATTTTAGGTTTAAAATCAATTCCTCCCCTTGTAGTTAATCACAATAAAAGTTGAATTGAATAGTGCAAAGTATCTTTTTCTTCCTTTAGTGAAAACTTAAATGTGGTGTTTAGTTTTAAATTTTACTCATTAATCAGAGGGAAAAAAAGGTGCTGTTTCTACATACTCAATTTCTAGACATTACGAGTACCCTGAAAAAGAAACTTGCATGAAATTTTGTTTTGTGGGAAAGCCACTAATACATAGTCTCACTACTTATATGTTGTGCCCTTTGGAATATAGAATAATGATACATTTCCTGTACAAATGCCGGGATTCAGCTGAATGAATGAATTTGCATAAAGCACACATAGACACAAACATAATCATGTGGTTGAGCGAAAGGTAGATTACCAGCAAAAAAGATACGGATAAAATGAACTAACTGTTCAGAGTAAGAAAAAGGAAGGAAAGAAGAAACAACATCTGGTAATACGGGGTGGATCATGAGAAAAACAAAGACTTTGGATTTTTCATCTCTTAATAAGTGCAATTTAAAACTTGAATCTGATTACTTTTAATAAAAAATTTATTACAATTTCATGACCCTCAAATAGGTTTAACTGCTGTTCACTTCCAGTAGACTTACTGGACTTCCAATAAAAACAAATAGTCTTCGGAATTAACATTCCTCCTGGCAGGCTTGAAAAATAAATTTATGAGTTCATACATCTAGGTTTCACAGTTAATCTCTGAATTAGTTGTTCTTGAACCACAGTCAGGAATACCGGTGAAGCAAAGTGAAAGAAAATTAAATGAGAGATATTTGTAAAACAGTTTTCTTGAACTATCAGCCTTTTTGTTACCAGCAGATTCATCCAAAATGGGCTGGGATGGTAATTTTCAGAATTTTAACTCACATCAGGGTTAATTTCAATGCAGAAAGAAGAATTTACCTAAAAACATATGTATGAGGTTTTCATCTATAAGCATGTTAATCCCAAAGATACAGTTGTTATTCAAAGTACTGAACGGACACATATTAGGAAATTCTCACAAGTTCCAGTGATATGTTGAAAAACCAAGGCAGAGTGGTGACAAGGTTTTTAGACTGGTTCTGCACATTTTGCTGGTTTTGTCACACCAAAATGGGGGGAGGGGGGAGGAAGCAAGCCCATCAAACGTATTTGCAGCTTTCTCAGGGCGGTTGTCTAAAATAGCAAACACTAAACAAGGAGGCCTTTTTCACTGCTGGGCTGCAGGACATAAAAATCTTCCTCCTTTATCTGAGTTGCACGGTATCTATAACAGTGCATTTCCAAATTTGGTCACTTATTTCTTAGTCTGTCCTTGATTCAAACTGGAAAATAATAGGTGCTCCTTTATTAATCATAGCATAAGTGCTAGAGATTACTTATTTATTGGGCTGTAGCTGATTCTGACCTTGAAATAATGCTGTTTGAAGGAAATACTATAAAATACACACTGCACTTAGAGTTTTATGCATTCTTTTAATATACTCTTCCCCGATGTCTGGATTTAAACCCAGACAGAATATTCACTCAAGCCATGTGAAAAAGTTTTTGTAGCCGTTTTCAGCCATATCATTCCTATTCCAGTCATGTCATGGAACGCATGTTTTTTAAGTTCACATCTTCATTGTAAATTAGCTCCAAGAGTATAATTAACAAATCAGTTTTTGTAACTCTATATTTTCGTATTTTAAAAGAGAAAAATCAAGCTAAAACTTCCTTTACCACTACTGTGACAAAATTATCTGTATATCCCTTGGATTTTTGATATGCTGCTTCAGATTTGAGAAACTTTGTTTCTTATTCTCTAGTTTCCTGAAGAACTGAACAAAACATAGTAGAAAGTCTTCTATAGAAATCCTTGTCTGTTCTAGCTAAAGATTGACTTTGCAAACTCTGACTCTGAAGCAGTTCTAAGATCTAGGCCCCCCTCTCCCACTTTTTAATGTCATTATCTGAAATTCAGCACTTAAAATAGATTAATGGAAAAAAATCAAACTTAGTTTTCTTTGTTAGAAAGCAGAATTGTGAAAATCAACTCTTTTCTTAGTGGCTTCATCATTTTATCTTGTAGGGCTACGGATAGAAATGTTATATAATGAATCATGATTTTGAGTCATCTTTATAAAGGCAGCTCACCTTACTTTACAACAAAAATAAATGCGGCAAAAGACTTGTTGGAATCCATGCCAAAAACTGAAATCTTGGGTCATGTGAGATTCAGTAGATACGTTGTTCAACGGCTTCCGCATCTATTTGCTCTGCACAATTTTTTAACACTGCATTATTTTTTCCCATTTATTGTCAGAATTGAAAATTAAGGTTATTTAAAACAAAATTGAAATCTTTTATAGTTATGCAAATCTATGCTTGTTCAAGGAGTAGTGAATTGGACTTGATGACTCTTATGGTCCTTTCCAACTTGAGTTATTGTCTGGCCCTATGAATCTATGAACCTCCATCAGTCACTATAGAATGAATATGTTAACAGAGTCATCAAATGCAATATTCTCCATGGAAAGGTTCAAAATACATTAGATTAAAAGACTTAAATAGAGACACCAATAGAAATACCTCATACTTTTTTTAGTAACACTACCATTATTTTGCAGACTGGTAAAATAAAATGCAGAGGCAGTGATCTGGCCAGAGCTACCTAGGAGCTTATGGCAGAGCTAGCAATAAAGCACACTTTGGGAGTCCCTAGACATCTAATCCGTGGAGAATGCAGAAGAGAAGAGGCAAAAATATGGAAGATTTTGTGACTATATCCATTTCAGTGAAGCACTGTAATTAGTAATAGTTTAGGGGTTTTTTTTCTGTGTGACCACTAAATACACACAAACACTATTTCTTTTTCTTTTGTTCCTTTTTTTTTTTTAATATATTTTCAAACTCCTTTGGTTTTCAATCTTCCCAGTAAGGGCACATTGTAAATTTATAAAAATTCCTTTTATAGCAAGATATATATATAGATTTGAATCCTTTCTCTATGTGCATTAATTTCTAGCAATAACTCCCAAGAAATCTGCACAGGCAATAACAAGGCTTTATGTGTTTATTTATTTGTCTGAAGCAAGAGTAAGAACTCTATGAGCTGAAATATGAGAGAAGACATGAAAATTCCATTCTAATTCAGGAATAAAATCACAAGTATAATTACAACAGAAATCTTCATTACTTTGAAATAGAGTTCTTCTAAAGTGTAAATTCTGTGGTGACTTGGAAAGTGAAGTGCTGACTTCTACTGAAGTCAACAGTAATTTTCTTATACATATAGTTCAGTGTGTATATGATGAACTGAATATCAAACTGTTTCAAGCTTCTGACCAAAATCTTCAATACTCACACTTTAAAATGCTATCAAAAGTAAGGGAACAGCTTCATTAAGGCAATAGCTGGAGAATACAGTACTGAACTTTGAAAAAGATAGTGAACCTTTCCAGCTCTGTGTATTAATGATTTATCATCAACTGTGTTAATGTGGACTCCATAAAGAAATGCTCTTGGTAATTTCTTATTTTCCTTCATAAAACATTTAAAAGTAAGAAGTCTGAATCTTCCTTTGTATGCTTTTTCTGACCATCTTCCTTACTTTTACTGCTTCTTAATTACCTATTAAGAAATAAAGAAAATAAGGCATACCCTTTTACATTCTTGGAATAACCTTTTCTGCTTGAAAGTCTCCCAAAAGACCCAAGTTCCTCTGCAGCAGGTGTAGTTTTAATGATCCTTTGATGCCATATGTCAAATTTCATCACTTGCTGTGAAGAGTGACATTTCTTTTGGTAGCTCCTAGCAACGGCAATACCAGTTGTTGGTGGTCACCTCATACTCGACAAATAATTCCTGCAAGAAGACCATTTAATTTCAGTCTCATGCCATGTTGCACACAATCTTTGCTGATTTCCCCTGTTTGTAATTATTTTTAAAGTAAAATAAATTTATTTTATTAATTTGATGCACACTATATTGGTTTTCACATGCACATTCCCAAGAGTATCACTACATTCTGCATGGGGCATTTCAAAGCTGCCTTCAGAAGTGAATTTCATGTCAGTATAGACAGTGAATATGGAAGAATAGCGCAAGGTGCAGCTGGGGATGGCTTTCAAGAACATGTTTGCTCACAGGTGACAGGCAGTAAAAGTGCCTCATTGCTGCAGCAATGAATGTGCTGACACATCAGCAGACATCCAGGTATCAGCCCTCTGCAGGTGTTCCAAGAGGCCTCTACATGCACCAGGTGTGGAGGAATATGATATTCCCCCACACTACTGTCATATTCATTCTTTGGAGAGTCATATAGGTATTTTGATACCACTGGAACCTTTAGATAAAGGTATCACTTGCCAGGTTCCCTTGATTTTCAAATGACGCTTTACGTTTCTTCTTCTATTGTTATTTTTATATCAGAAACATGTAATAATCCCAGCTTTGCAAATCCAGCACTATATTGGTTATTGTTAATCCTTGACACCTTTATCATTTTCAAATATGTAAACAAAACAATAATTCCAACACTCATTATAGGAGGAAGATCAAGAAATTAAGTGTCTTACTGATTGGCAGAAAAGAAAACGAACTGTAAGGTAACAACCAATGACTTTGGTAAGGGAAGCAATTTGATACCTTTTCCAATTCAGTCTTCCTTTAAAAAGTCACTATTATCATTAATAGAGGAATTGGAAGTCAGATTTACAATAGGGAGAGCTTAGACATCATATTTAGATACATTTTTTCCCATTAAAATTAGTGAGAGCTGATGAAGTACTTATGCTAAGATATGTTAATGAATTCCTTAAACTGTCAGAAGTATCTTTAGGTACTAAAGAAATTATGTGTGACTGGAAAAACACAAAGACAATTCATCTTTACAAATAAGACTTACCAGAAATCAGAAACGTATTGATCTATCAGGTTAACATCAGTCATGGAAATGAAGAGTCATAGAATGATTTGGCACCTTAAAGGTCATCTAGTTCCAATCCTCCTGCCATAGGCACGGACACTTTCCACTAGATGAGGTCGCTAAGAAGCTCATCCAACTTGTCCTCAGACACTTCAAGGGATATGACATCCACAACTTCTCCAGGCAACCTGTGAGTAAAAAATTTCTTCCTAATATCTAATATAAATGTCTCCTCTTTTAGTTTAAAGCCATTCCCCCTTGTCCTGTCACTATCTGCCCATGTAGAAAGTCACTCTCCCTTTTTTTTATAAACCACTTTTAGGTACTGGAAGGCTGCAATGAGGTGTCCCACCTTTCTCAACCTGTCTTCGTAGGAGAATTTTCTATCCCTCTGATCGTTTTTGTAGCCCTCCTCTGGACCTGCTCCAACAGTTCTATGTTTTTCTGTGCTAAGCACGCCAGAGCTGGACACAGCACTCCAGGTGGGGGTCTTGCAAGGGCAAAGTAGAGGGGCAGAGCCACCAGCTTTGAAATGCTGGTCACACTGCTTTTGATATAGCCCAGGATGTGGTTGGCTTTCTAGGTTGCAAGCCCACACTGCTGGACATGTCCAGCTTTTCATACAGTCCTGGAGAAACAGTATAACATACAGACTAAAATAAATGTGCAAATTTATCTACCTGGTGGATAAAAAGGAGAGTAACAGCCAACATGAATTTGTGAAGACTAGATCATATCAAACCAAACTAATTTCCTTCTGTGAGAGAGTAATAGACTTTGTGAATAGAAAGGAAGCGTTGGATAACACATATTTCATTGCAGCAAGTTTTTGCCACTATTACATGAAATTCTCATAAGAAAGCTAGGAAAATGAGACTGTTATGATGTGAACATCTAACTGGCAAGAATATTTTCCAGAGACTAGTACAGTCTTGAAGTAGAATATATTAAATAGGGTTCTGTAAGTCTGGTACCACTAGATAAAAGAATAAGGACCCTGATAGTTAAAATCATCAACAAAGCTAAATTTTGACAAACTGAAAAAGTATTGGAAGGTAGAAGTATATATCTCAATAATCTTGGCAAATATGAGAAATTGTGTTGGAAATTAGGATGTAATCTAGTAATGAAAAAATACAAAGTTTTACACATGATAGATGTAAGTGGCTGCACAACCACAGGGTGTAGGAAACCTGTCTAGGCAGCAGCACTGCGGAAATTGCTAAAAGGGTGGTGAATAGAATTACAGTCCCAGCGAACATTAATCAACAATATCACACTAATGATGAAAACTCATTTAACTTAATGAGGTAAGAACTGGACTATTACCTGCAAGAAAAACCCTGAAGCCACAGTTTTCTCTCCTAAGTGCTAGTAATGTCTCAGCTGGAATATTATCTCCAGCTTTAAGCATCTTAGTTTGATTCAATTTGTGATAGTCCATGGAATAGTAACAAGTGTGAAAATAGGTCCTGGAAACACAGCTATAAGTAAGGTTGAAGACAGTAGGTATGTTAGGTTTAGAAACATGATGATGGTCTTGGACTATATAAAAGGTGTTGTAAAAGAGCAGGAATGATGACATTAAATGACAACAAGGGAGATTTGGATTTTTTTTCAGGAAAAAGGAGTCTAACAGAAAGAAAGGTGAAATAGATCACTGGAACTGCAACCATATGAAATATTTTAGAACCTGGATAGCCTCATAAATGCCAGAACTTCATAGAGTGACACAGATATAACTGATGCTGTTTTCAGTATCTATATATATTTGTTTATGAGACAATTATTATTACACATTGTTTTAGCCCTGGAGACTGACTGCAGAGACACAGCTTAGAATAATTCCTAAAGGACTTATCATAGGTTCATAGATGGTTAATCTTTAATCTGATTAACTGTGTGAATTTCTCACATACTAAAGTTCAAGGCTACAAATCAAATGCAAACAGTCTCCCTTCACTGAATTATCAGATTTTGCATTTCTCTGTAGGATTCCTAGGATTGTGCTCTCTTCCTGAAGTGTGTCATAGATTTTGCTTCTGTTTTACATGCTTATAAGATTTGTTTGCCACAGGATGTAGGGTTATATTTACTGATTTACAGTATACATGAAATACTGACTTCCAAACTGTGTGTTACGTGGCTCTACTCCAGCATGGACTGAATTTGATGAGCATAATGAGCCCTTTTATATCTGAATCATAGAACACGCTGGATTGGAAGGGACCCATCAGGGTCATCAAGTCTAACTCCTGGCCAGAGGAAAAGTACCTACACAGAACACCCCAGGAATCACACCACATGCCTGAGATTGTTGTCCAAATGCTTCTTCAACTCAGACAAGTTTGATGCTGTGATCACTTCTCTGGGGAGCATGTTCCAGTGCCCAACCACCCTCTGCATGAAAAACTTTTTTCCCAATATCTAACCTAAAGCTGCCTGACTCAGCTTCATGCCATTTCCCTAAGTCCTGTCACTGGTCACGAGAGTGAAGAGATCAGTACTTGCCCCTCCACTACCCCTCATGAGGATGTTGAAGACCCCAATGAGGTCTCCCCTCAGTCTCCTCCAGGCTGAACAAACCAAGTAATCTCAGCCACTTCTCATAAGACTTCCCCTTCAGACCCTTCACCATCCTCATAGCCCTCTTTTGGACACTCTCTAATAGCTTAATGTCTTTCTTATAGAGCAGTGATCAAAACTGCACACAATATTCAAGATGACACTGCCCCAGTGCAGAGCAGAGCAGGACAATCCCCCACCTCAACCGGCTGGTGATGCTTTGCCTGATGCCCCACATGACACAGTTGTCCCTCCTGACTGACAGGATACTCCTAACTCACATTCAACTTGCCACTGACCAGTATCCCCAGGTCCCTTTCTGCAGTGCTTCTCTACAGCCTCTCATTCCCCAGTCTACACACGCAACCAGGGTTGCCCTGTCCCAGGAGCAGAATCCAACTCTTGCCCTTGTTAAAATTCATACTATTGATGATTGCTCATTTGTCTAGTTCACTGAGGTCTCTCTGTAGGGCCTCTCTGCCCTCAAAGATGTTGACAGTTCCTCCCCATCTAGTGTTGTTGGCAGACTTACTAAGTATTCCCTTGAGTCCTGAAAAGTTAATGTAGATGTTGAAGAGAACCAGGATGGAACCCTGCAGAACCCTACTAGTGACTGGACATTAGTCTGATGTTACTCCATGCACTATAAATCTCTCTGCATTTGCAACTGCATTTCAAATGTTTTAACATGTATTATCCAATTCAGTGCAGAATACTTTGGCATTACATATAGTATTGTAATAATATAGTATCAGTTAATGACTATGTCTTCTGTTTTTTATACAAGGAAGTTGAAATATGTTAAAGACTCCATGAAACTCTGTGTCAAATTTAGGGATTAAAACTCGCTTCTTCTAGTGTTTATTTTTCTTGATTATTCTGTCTCTCAGTCTCTTAGTGTTTTTTAGAGCTCATGTGGTCAGTACATATTCATCCTGCAGCTTGATACTACCATTAGGTGCATTGCTGTACAGCCTGAAGGCAACATGTAGTGCAGCTGAAAAAAAACACTAAAAACACATGTAAGAGAGAACTTGTCTTGTTATGAAAACATCATAAAGTGGAAAAATTCCTTCTGTATCATAGATATTTTATTTTCAATTTTAAAACAAAAATGGCCCTCTAGGTGTATTGAAACACTTTAAAAATTATATTCATTAGTGTAACATCTATGTCTAACAAATTCTTTGGAACAGTATATTTTATTATTTAGAAAAGGAGAATTCTTCAAGAAACTTTAATAGCCAAGCATAACTGGTCTTAATATCAAAATTATTAATTATTTCATTTTAGTTTCCTAAAATGGTCAAAATTCAGAAAGAAAAAAGTTAAATTAATAAAATAATGTAGATGCAGATTCTGGGTAATATTTCTGCATTCTAAACATTAGGCTAACTTCTCTCAGAAAGACCGTATCAGATCAAATGGAAATAACCTCAGTCCAGTCAGATGCAGCAACTTCCTTTGATTCTGTAAAAATTAAAGACATTAATAAATATTCAGTACTATATGTACCAGAGGTCTGTTAGTCCCCATGACCCCCTTATATTGCAGTCAGATTCCATGTGTGAAATTTTGTTTTTACATCTGAAAAGAATCTATTTTACTTAAGAAAATAGCATAATAATATAATTTAATATATATATTTATATATTATATAATATAAATAAAAATAATAGTTCTTTCTACTGCAAAACCTTTGGAGGGGGGTGTTGAGCATTTTTTGTTTCTATTTGGGTTGTTTGGGTTGGGTTGGGTTGGGTTGGGTTGCGTTGGGTTGGGTTGGGTTGGGTTGGGGGGTTTTCTGAGTATTTTTTTCTTTCCTTTAGATATTACCAGTACAATATCTCTCTTTGTCCATCAGGGAAAGTATTCTAAATAGCCTGCAATGCTCAGTTTAGTCAGACTGTTTTCTGCTGTTCCATTATTGTTGAACACTTTACAGCAAACAGAACAGAAAAGTACCTGGGCTTTCTGTCAGGACCTAGGAAAACAGACAGGAGTTCTGCCTCAGGCATTACTGAGAGAATTGGGAGGGATAACTACAGTCATCTCCGGTGAACTTTTCAAGCCAACATATATGCATAATTTATATTTTATTTTCTTTTTAGTAAAACCTTTAGTGGAGCATGTATTATTTATTTATTTGTTTGTTTGTTTGTTTGTCTTTAAATGCCTATGTTATTTGGTCAGGACTGTCTGAACTGGTCTTAAACTTACTGTAATTTAAAAAGCCATAATTCACTTTTGAAGCAATTCAAAAGTAAAAATTTTTAAAAGTAGTTATATTGCCCACTGTTTGATTAGAAAAAGGATGAACCAAACAGCTTTTTAAAACATTTGTTTGAAATTATATTTTAGATTCGTACTTTGGCTGTCTTCCATCTTTTAGTTTTTCTCTGTTACAAGGAGCTGGCCATCAAATGATTTAAAGAAGAATCACATGATGTACTTCTGAAGTAAAATTATCATAGTGACCAACAAGATTAAAAATCAACATGTACTACTGATTAGCCTAAGTTATTAGTTGTGTACTCCTCTGTAAAATACGTGATTGAGTTAAGACGCCTTGAGGCTGCAAGTACAGTTACTTCAGATTATGATGCAGTATTGGTAGGGCTCTCTTATCCTAGAGCACAAGAGGTCAGCCTAAAGCACTAGCCCTGTTTTGTGGTCTTATTACTGGAGATGGTGAATAGCTCAGGGAGGTGTTGATTGCCCTTAACTCCCATGGATTTCAGTTCTCCTGTACCTAATTGTTTTAATCTCTTCACTCCTAATGTCTACAATTAAACTGCAAAGTATTTTCCCCCTGAGCCACATTGTCTTCTTCCATTTGGTATTCATTGATTTCCTACCCTGCTACTATCTCCCCATTTTCCAACTGAATTAAAACACAGAGAGAATCATGTTATTTTTATTTCCATGTTGGTGCTTTATGCTAGCATCACTGACAATGTCAGTGCAGTTCTGGGAATAGTTAAGAGCTTTTGCCAAAGACAGTAGGGAACACTGAGCAAACTAAACAAAAATTAAGAGACAGATATTTATAAACCAAAGGAAATTTCCTACAGTCCTTAAATTTATTAAAGACAAGTTCAAATGAAGAAAAAACTATGATTATTTATTAAAAAAAATTAAAAGAAACTTCAGATGAATAGTGGGCAGCAGGAAAAATTAGTGGGCAGTCTGATGACGAGAAGTACTGATGCGGAAATAATCGACATTATGGAGCAAAAAGTAAATCAAAAGAAGTGAGTATTTCTGAACAGAAATGTTTCTGGTTTTGATGTTAAGAAAGCAAGAAAATACCTGAGACTAATTCATAGACATTAATAAAGATGCTAAGTTCAGGTCTATTTACAAACTATCTCCCTTTACAAACCTTATTTAGCAAGTGTGACATGCAGAATGCCACAAAAACACACCACACTTGGACCAGTAACAGTAAAATCAATATTTGTCAACAAAAGAAGGTTCTAGGGAGCTTGGAAATTTGAGGGGCTATGAACCAGACATACAGGACGCAGCAATGGCTGCAATATCCATGCACAAGTATGGAGCATGGTTTACTCTTTAAACCATGGTAAACCTAATGCAAGTATCCTTAGTTGAATGATGATGGCAGTTAATAACTCCTAAATGCTCTTTCTGCAAATGCTTAGAGCATATCTGTAAAGCAATGACCTTTACTCAGAAACAAACACTGACCCATGTGTAACACTTTGGCTCCGGAGCTGCAAACCCATGGGCTCAGCCACGAATTTTACTTTAAAAGACAGTTCTTTAATACCTTGAGATAGTTTCAAGAGAATAAGCCACAGACTTGTTCCCAAGAGGTATTTTTTTTATTCATAATTTAGGGTAGAAAACAGAACTTTGCAAAAGTTCAAAAGGGCACCACACAAGCTAGACAAAACATAGTACCACAATACTAACCCAGCACATACACAACATTTAAGCCAAAATCCAAACCCTTCACAACACTTAAGTTTAAATCCAATCCTTCCAGCTCCAAGCCACCCAAAGCATCAAGAAAGGAGCAAAGAAAGAGAAGCAGAGGGAGCAAGAAGAGAGAAGGAGAAAGATGGAGAGACAGATTATACAGCTACCATTGGAACCTTGTGGAAGACCAGCTGTCACACATCCACAGGGCAAGGCCACAACACATGGCAAATGTATGCCTTTGCTTTTATCTGCTCTAGTCCCTATGACCAACCCCTCAAGGTAGGGTGCCAGACCCCCCAGCCACTCTGGGGTTCCAGGCCACGGTGAGGGGCAGTGTTCCCACTGAGTCTGGGCTGGGTTAGGGGCTGCAGGAGATGTGGTGTATTATAGTTTCCCCAGGCTGTTTGTGACTGACAGCTATCCTGGGGCTTCCCATGTGTATTCCAGGGGCCTGCCAGGAGGGATACAATGCCATCACACCTCCATAAGGCTTGACCCATCCCTTCCCCCTTCACATACACACACACACACTCGGAAGATGGTTGATACACCCACCAATCAAACAACCCCCAAATACAAATTCAGGCTCTAACATTATGAACAAGAGTATTTTGGACCCCAACCAAGTCCTTTTGGTAGCATCCAGTGTATCATGGGGCCAGAATACCCAGCTTTATCAATACATAAAAGACCCATGCATTTCTATGTTTTGCAGGTCATAAAGTTTAGATAGATAGTAGTCACATATTGAACTTGGGTGACAGAGCAGTGCTTTGTTTAAAACTCCAGCACAAGGAGCCTTCAGGCCTCACTAATAACCTGCTGAGTCCAAACATATTATCACTGCTGTGTGCAAGTCTGGGAGGGATTGTATGTGTCTCCTGATACAGTTTTCTTTCTTATTTTTCTGCTGTCAATACCTCCTCTCTGTTCTGTCACAAGAAATTTTTTTTCCAATAATGGTGAGCAGGGAAAGCGTATGCATGGTGTATATACAGAAATATTGTCATCCCTCCTATATTCTCTTTTTCTTGCTGTTTATGGTTTGAGAAGTTTCTTTCCTTTTCAGTTTGGCTGTTCTAGTCAGTCTCATATTCACATTTCTCACTTCCTCTTTAAATTCTCCTTCAAACATTTAACTGAAAAGGTGCTCATTATTTCTTATTTCAAGGTCTAGTCAAGTGTCAGAAATAAAAGGGAGGTATCTACCAGCTCTGCAGCAGCAGATGCCAATTTATTCCTACAAATATGGTTCTCAATCTCTATTTTCTCTTTTCAAGGTATTGAGACACCTATGCCACATAAATCCATCTTTCACCAAGATTTTCTTATCAGGGGGAATGTTACTGGTTGTATGAATAAAATAAGCAAGGGAAACGTGGTCCAAAATGCGTGAAGTAACTTGATCACCATCTAGGGTTTAGAGATGTCAAAATTAACAAGAGTCTATTGGAGAATAAAGCAGATAAGAGGATACAAGTTCATAAATTATTTTTAAATTGTTTTGAAGTAATGCAAATGTAAAGATTACTTGTCTTCATCTGTACTCCTCCCCAAACCCCTTTTCAGTCTGTTTGCTCGTTAGTTTGTTTGCTTTTTATTGTGTAAATAAGGTTGATGGATGTGTTCCAAGAATTTGACTGTAAGGAGATGGCAAATGAAAAATACTTTCCCTGAGGTAAATGATGGTACTCCAAAGCACACTTTTCATTACCATTACTTTTCCTTTTCTGGAAACTGCATGACCTATGCCTTGTATAAAGGCTGTGTGTTCTCATGATCTCAAGAGCAGTGACAAATATTTTTATGCTCTAATGTCTTTCAAGGACAGTTTCTTAAAAATTAAGTTTTAAAAGAGACTTCAATAAGGGCAACTGACACATAAAAGAAATCTAACGAGGAACCACAGAGTTCCCAAGTGCCAGAGAAGCCAAGTGCCTCTTGGAAAAGATAGAACAATAGTAGTGAAAAAGACTTACCAGCTTGTACTGTGAAAGATCAACAAAGGGAAAATACACTTTGACATAATTGAGATATAAAAGACAAAAAATTATGACTGTCATCAGTTTCACCACTCAGATTCAGTTCAGTGGTTTCTCAATTTAGGAATTAAAGTCCTCAAAACATAAAGTTCCCTATGCTATTCACATCTTTAACTATTTTAATAGTTTGTTTTGCAGTTGATTCAGGAATACTTAAATTTTACTATTTTCTACTGTGTCTTAATTGCTTTGTTTTGGTTACTTAGCTGTATTCCTGCTTTATTTAACTATTTCAACCTCCACAAATGTGAAAATGAAATAATCCCTCAAACATAATATTTTATTATAATAATAATTGATGGTGATAATTGTGATATTGGAAATAGTACTATAATGAGGGATATAATCTGGTTTAATTTATATTGGTTTATACTTCTTTCTATTATTATTAATATTCTAGCAATATTGCTTGGCTGACTTTCCTATTGGACAGGTAAGTGTAAGTGGGGTAGATGATTAGTCAGAAATGTCTTTCTTCTAGGCTATACAACAAAATTCTTCTGAATGATTTTAAGATTCACTCCAGCTCTGCCAATATCCTATGGCTAGTGACTGCTGATGGTGCTGACGGCCATTTTATTCTTAAAGCAACCTTCCCACAGAGAGGCTTCAGCTGAAGTACCACTAAGCCAGTTGATGTCCATTTTGGCCATGTACCACTTTTCCTTTGAATCCAAGAAACTTTAAATAAACTTTATTTTCTCCCTGCGGTTACTAATTTCCTGTTAAATATCACCCTCCCATTTTTGTACTATCCATAAGAACTCAGGCAGTCACAAACATATCTTTTATTTAGGTTTCTCAATTACTTTGCGTTAAGGACTGACAAACCAGTAACCATGATTAATAAACCAGAATTAGTGAGTATGGTTGATAACCATCCTTCTCTTTATATTTATATTTTCTGGTTTTTTTTCTTTAAAAGTTTTCTTTGTATTGTTTCTTTTTTCCTCCATCTGCTTTCTAAATCTCCTTTAATACTAAATTTTTTGTCACTACATATCTTGGGGACACTCATTCACTAAAAGTATAGCAACATTCTATAATTCACCATCAGCCTTTTATTATGAAGTATCTCTGGCTATTTTTTTAAAGTCTGTTCTGATAAAACAGTCTTTCAAAAAGCCTTTGGAGTGTTCTGTAAAGATAAAATGCACCATGAGTGAACAGTCATTAAAACATGCAGATTGTTTTGAAGGTATAAATATGTACATTACGTACACATCAATGTAGCTGACAGTGACCTTCATTCTTTTAATGTGAATGCTGTATTGTTACAAATATGCATAACATGAATAACCAAAATTCTGAGAAATTTGAAACATACAGCTCAATGGAATGGACTTATCTTGCTTTTTCTTACATTACAGTCTTCTTCAGGTAATGTGCTATTACAAAAAAAATCTTTAATTAATCAGTAATGCTCTTGGATAAATTAATGAGTCCGATATGAATTATCACTATTATGAAATTAAGCTTAAAGTCAGCTGTACAATTACACACACATTATTTTATTCTTTGGATAAGGGCTCTTCAGAGTCAGCCTGCTTGTGAAGACATGTATGTATGTTTACCACAACATACATACTTGAAAAAAATATTTCTCTGTTTTCAGAGTTCTACTACTAGAAATAATGATGTATTTTTGAAAGCTTTACTCCTTGCAATCTCACGTCTGACTGCTACATCCTAAATACTCTCCATATTCACCATAGTGCATATTCTGTTAATGTGGTTCCAAAGAACAGTTTGATAGGTATCAGCAAAAAACCTTCTTATCTTGTGTTTAAAAATGAGGTACCTCTTAAGCTAGAATTGATTAACAAAACAATACTTTTTTTTTTCCTTTGTTTACTAGCAATGACACAAAAAATGAATCTAGCCTTTAAAACATTTTTGCAAATAAAAAAAATACTTTTTTCTTAAATTATTTTTTGAAACTAAAAGCTATCCTGTCTTCAGTGCATTTCCAAATGTTGAATTTCATGCCAAGTCTTCATGCCTGAAGTATAGCTACTGTGTTCTTAAAAAGAGGAACATCTTAGTTGTCATAAGGCATTTGTCACTCTTTTGCTTATCTGCTGAAGTTGAAGTTCTGTTAGTGTTTTTCCTGATCTTTTTATTTTCTTCAGGGCTGAGAATGACAGAAATGCAACAAAGGGGAAAAAAAACCATCTCAGTAGCCAAGATGCTCAGATGAATGCCCAAGGATGGGTCAGCTGCGAGCAGTACAGAAAAAAAAAAAGGAAAAAAAAAAGAAAAAAAAAAAGAATAAAAAATCCACAGGGGAAAAAAGAAATACTCTTAAAAAATAAACAGTTCCCATAACATGAAGCATGAAACCTATCTTGCATGCAAACATCACACAACAGCTGGTATGTACTGCACCATCAAGAAAGTACTCCATCAGTATAATTCTTTTACTTAAATCTTTAGCTTTGTTGAAAATAGTTCAGCTGCATATGGAATCACATTTTGAACAGGAAACTCTGAAAGATATACACAAAGGGCTGTTTTCGAGCTTTTGGAACATGAGTTTCTGTGTTTATGAAAAGCCTACTCTCCAGAGCACTGCGTATTGACCTTTTTTAATTATCATCAAATATCATAAGCCACTCCAATTGGATTCTAGGAAACAATTCACAATCAAAAAATACTGCCACTTTTTTTTTTTTTAATGAGTGATTTATAAAACTGCAGGTTTTCTATATTTGTTTGTTTTTCAGCAATTACCTTGTCAATAATTTTTGACCATGCTTTTTCCATGGCTGAAGTTTATGCAAGTGATTACTCCTTTAAACTTCAGATATTTTGAGTGACCATACATGACAAGTTTATGTATTCTGAATGAATGAGTCTGACTCGTGTGATCATGTTTTCAATATACATACCTTTAAATCCAAATTAAAAATTATTTTCTCTGAGTATTGTGCACTGTTTCTCTCAGAATCATTATTCATAGTAGTGTTCTTGATTGGGCTACGTAATATTTAGGTAGGTATTTCCTGGCTTCTCGGTGTCCCTCATACAGTGAGTTTCCTTCTCTTGTTCAGAGTCCACCAATTCTAGAAGCATAGAGAAAAATAAACCGGCATCCCTGTGTTCTTGCCTTTTCTGGGACTTAAAAATGTCTCTGTTCAAATCTACCTTCTTTAGACTTAGTCATGTACTGTAACTACACTTAGCTCTACAAAGAATCTCCATTTACTTATCCCTCAGTGTTTGAGGCAGTCCCCAGTTAGTAACTCTTTTATGTCTGATATGAGTACTTTCTTAAATACATGCATATGTCAATTTCTGGGTGAAAAAAAATTAAAGAGGATTTTAAATACTATAGACATAGTGGGCTCAATGAAGATGGTTGAGCAGGTCACTTTGCAGGAAAATTTACTTCTGTATTTGATCCCTTTCACACCCCCCCAATGAGACAGCAATTATGTCTTTGAAAAGATTGCAGATGTATCTTAAGAAGATATCAGAGATGAAAGTAGAACAGGAGAAAGAATTGTCCTATGAAGAACTGAAAATATCAAGGCAATATTGGGCAGAGAGAAAAAGGGTGGAGGGTAAAGAAGAGCACAGAGGAAGTCAAGATTCAGCTACGTGGGAATAAAACATTGCCACAGGGTCTCAACAAAGGAAGAAGGAAATTGAGAAAGAACCTAGGGCACAAGAATGCTTTTACTACAGAATACGTAATTGTGTATGGGTATGTAACCCCAAAGAGCACTGCTGATCACATTGATGGGATGTATGTGGGGCCAGCAATGCCCTACTTCATCACATTCATATGGCACCTGCCAGTAGAACTGTATGTGCGCAACTACCGACAAAACAGTAATACAGTCTGGTCATATGGATTGCATTCCATCACAGTGTTGCCTTCGATCAGCCTAAGTGATGGACAACTTGTCATTGCATCCTCTTCTCTATCCACCTGACAGCACTAGTGCCCTGCCATTCAAACCTGTCTTGACCCCAGCCCAACTTCCCAGCTGCTGCTGACTCAGTACATATGTTGCTTATGCTATTGCTCTTCCTGGTGATGATAACTCATCCATTCTGGCCTTTCTTGGCCTTTGTGCTGTTTCACAAGCAGCTCCAGCTCTCTCTTCCTGTCTGCCCATGATTTATTCTCTTAGCAACAATCCATTCATGATGTTTGCCTCTCTACAGATGTTGGGGAGCACAGAATTCATATGAACTTACACAGTTTTCTGTGGGCTGGCTCCCAAATTGTTTATTTAAGTATGCTGGAGAGTTAATGCATCTTCCCAGTTCAATCATTTCCTAACCTCAGCAATTCCATTGTTCAATCACAGACATGGAAAGATGAGAGCTGCAGGCTTTTTTACTGCATTTCTCAGGACTGCTTAGCACAGAATCAGTTTTACTGCATTTTGTGAAAATGCCAGTTATCTTGCAACCCCTCCTTAATTAAAGGAAGAGCTTTGATTAAAGACAAGCAAGTCTGGCAGTCAGAGTTCTTTAAAAAAACAAAAAGAATTTCTTAGTCTTCCAAAACTTATTTTTAATGCTCTGGGTATATCATTGAAAACCTCTATCACATGGATTATGTACAAACATGAAAGCAAGAGCCAACGTTAAATATCAACAAAAGTGGCATTTCTCACATTGTGACCTGACAAACCACAAGCACCTCCCAGCTCACATCAAAAATAAGTTTAAAAATTGCTCGGATGATAAGGCTGGTATTTTTGCTGCATTCCCTAGGACTAAACAAACCTACTTCCATCAGGATTAATCAGTATTAAAAAGGCTTCTTGGTTTAATCTATCTTGTGCGCTCCTGGCAAAGATAACCATACCCATAATCAGCCTAAAGGTCAGATCTTGGAAAAGGCAGTATTTATTTACCTCTGGGGCACTGACAACATCACTCACTGCATTTTTTTCTACCTCCACTAGTGGCTTTGTCTTGTCAGTCACTAAATGAGAGCTGTTAGCAGCAGCAGAAAACTGTGCTTCATTTATAAAATGAGAAGATAAATGTATAACGACAGATGGTGGTATATGTTAAGTTTAAATGCATTTATTAACTACACTTCAGTAGTATATTTATTTCAGATAGTTTCAGTAAATCTTAGAACTCAGCTCACTACAAAACTACATCATACCATACAGCAACACAGAACAGTTTCTCAAAATGTGTTGACTCACATTCTCCTAATTTTCTTTTAAAAGTGTATTTGTGAAATTATGAACCAATAATGGAATACCTTGGATAAGGAACAGACCTGTGTCCTTTTGAATCTAATAATAAGGTAGCCTTCCTCTTCTTTTAAGGTAGTCTTCCTCTCATTCTCTCTCTCTCTCTCTCTCTGCATTTGTATTTATTTATCTATGAATTTTTGTCTATAGATAGGATATATGGGATACTTACTGATAAAATAGATCTAGAAATATTTGAACAGGTCTAGGTGATGAATATATCTAGATACAAATAACTAGATGGAAAAACAACTGGAAAATTATTTACAAATCTGTATAGTCAATTATTTTAAATTACAGAAGTGTATTATGAGTCTTTTCACTGTCTATGATTTGGATAAAATTTAACATTTAAGAGGAAACAGAGAATACTGACCAAAATAACACATTAATATCATCAGTTTTTTGTGATCTTGATTTTTCTAAAGTAATTGAGTTAGATGTAGTTAGATAATTTGTTTTCCTAAAGTGAAAATTAATTTATCAGATAAGCCAAATCTTTCTCCCACTTAGACACATCAAGTTCTGTAAACACTTCGAAGCAAAATTTCAAATAAGCAAGTAGCACATGTTTTAAGAAAAATCTATTACTCATTACTTACAGCAAGAAGTGTCTCTACCTTCAAATAATAATTGATAAAGAATGAATACACTTACAAATAACACTTCAGAGTGTATTATTTTCCAACATTGGAGTCCTAGAGTGCAAGTTTTCCAGGTCTTTTTTTTTTTCCTGCAACCATGAACAAAAGAAACCACACTTTTTAAAAGCAAAGATGTTCATTTTCTTTTGATCCTACGTCTCCAGAAACAGTTAGCATGATACACCATGAAAATTGATAAAGTGATACATGTTGAACTGAAAAATATAGATAATTTAACCTAAATTTTGAGTGGAATAAAGGTTAAAGAAAATAATTTAAATGGCATATAACTGAGTAGGGAGATTCCTGATTTTTGGACTAAGAGAGGGACAGTAGTGGAGGAGGTGGTTAAAACACTGAAATTTTTTCAAAGTCTGGAGCTACTAAAGTATTTCAGTTTATAAAATCCTGGCTATTTTGGCAGATCCACAAACACTGGACATCTGTATAATATCTCAGCGGGAGTACAAAATCATATAATAAATTGCTATATCATCTTTCAAAAATGTCTAGAACAGGTCACTGCTTATGCCACTAGCAATTAGTCATCTTTAAAGGACACTGACTGGCTAGATCAGCTTAATAATATAGTAAAATTAAGCGTCACAATTCTGAGCAGGAGGACTAATTGAAAATCAAATGGTTTCTGTGGAATAACTGATAACTATGTTAATAAGAAAATAAATATAACTTTACAGAGGGAAACATATATTTGTATTGTTGCTGAACTGCAGTTCCCAAAGTGATGACAACAGGGAGGCAATGAATCATAGAATCATCAGATGTTAAGGGGTTGGATAGGACCTTAAAGATCATCTAGTCTCAATCCCCATTGTCATTGGCAAGGACACCTCCCATTAGACACTCCCACAAGTACACACTGCCTGCTCCTGTTGAGTTTTTCACCGAACTTCACCCCCAGGTCTTTCTCTGCAGGGCTACTCTCAATCACTTTACCCGATCTGGACATGTGTCTGTGATTGCTACGACCCAGGTGTTACGACACTGAACTTTGCTTTGTTGAACCTCATGAAGTTTGCACTGGCCCACCTCTAAGCCTGTCAAGGTCCCTCTGGATGCCATCCCTTCCCCTCACTGTGTTGACTGCACCACACAGCTTGGTGTCATCAGCAAATTTGCTGAAGGTGCACTCAATCCCACTGTTCATGTTGCCAACAATGTTGAACAGTATCAGCCCCAGAACCAACCCTTGAGGGATATCACTTGTCACTGATCTTCACACGGACAATGAATCATTGACCAAAATCGGATGTTCACAATGAAGCACACCTAACAGAAAGCACCTGCAGAGAAGTTGCAAGCATAAGCAAATCACAGAAATTTTATTGTTTGTACAAAGCTTAGTGGTGATTCCTATACACTGGAAGAGTGTGCAGCAGAACAGAAACACTGAGGGGATCAAATTAATTTCTCAGTTTCAATTACCACAGGTAGTCAGGGTTGATGATACCTGTGTGATGTTACAGAGGTCGGCATTCTTCGTATCCTCTTATTCACTGAATTTATTCCAATGTCCTTTCCTTTCCCTTTCCTTTTCTCTTTCCCTTTCCCTCCTTCTGAAACTTAACTGACTTTGAGGAAGGGTGAAAATGTAGTAGGGATGTAGAAGGGAGGAAATGGCCAGAGTACTGAGGCTGCTAGTCCTGCTGTCAGGGGGTTGGGAATCAGAGACTAAGGGTGTGTGACTGAGGGGAGGAACCACCTCTCTCCACCTAGTGCCACCATCATCACAGCCTGATTACCACACTCAATACTAGCTATACAACCATCTGGTCCCACTTTTCTAGGATCTGATGTAGGTCACCAAGCAAAGGTGCGGCCGCCCAAGCATGCCTATTTAGTTTATATTGGATGTGCTTTCACATGACTGGGGAGGAGCTGACCTGAGAAAGTAGCTACCCAGCAGATGTGACCACCCCAGTGCAATGGTGAGAAAATTACAGCAACACGTGAACCACTGGCAGTTTTACTCCAGTGAGAACAGAAAAGCCACGGCTACCACTGTGCACTACCAAGGCATACTAGTATGTCCATGTACCCATCCACAATGAATGCATTTGATACTGTTAAGCGATCTTCATATCCTGTTGCAAGGTTTTAGAACAGGCTTAAGGTACCGACTTTGGAAGGACAGACACTGAGCCAGTGCCTAGCTGCAGCAGCATGACCTGCAGTAGAACACCGGCAGTCGAAGATGCAGCTTAGATCTTCTGAGGAGGAAGTCTTGGCTTTATTCATGACTACTTAATAAAGTCCCAGAAGGCTGGTTCTGCAAATTGTAATTTCTCTGCTGTTTAATATTAATTAATGCTTAAAGCAATGACAAGAACTATGTACATATCATAAATATATAGATTAAGATAGGCAACCTTTTATGTCTATTAATTTCTTTCCCCAAGGACATACAACCCAATTTTTAATGCCTAATGTTCCTGAATACTTGGAAATCACATTAACAATTTTCAGAAAGGCTTCAATGTTAAACAAGTTTAAAGAAGTTTTAATTTTTCTGTTTTGCCATAAGTCCTTGTTAAGGGGGAAAAAAAAAAAAAGATAAAATAGAAAAGAGAAAAGTAAGCTCATTTCATTTAGTTTTCCTCGCTAACATTTCTTTTCTTATATAATATTCTTATTCTTCTTTTATCATGCTGAATCTGTTAAACTGCTTGGAGGTGCACAGTAATAATCATATGGTAAATTTTTGTTTCAGTCAATACATCCATGGATAATAACAATTTCATTATCTGTATATGCTCACTATATAATCTACAATATTTTCCAGAAGATAGCACACAACAGAGACAAGTAGATATGAAAATACTTTTTTTTTTTTTTTTTTTTGCACTAATTAAGGAAGCTCTGCTTCACCCTTTTGGTTGAACACTGATTCTTCATTTGGCTTCTAGTTGCTATTCCTACTATCAATAGGTTACACCACCCATTTCTGGCCCTTTTCTGAGTATATAACCTGATAATATATGAACTAGCTTTATACTTCTTTCAATAATCTATGCTGTTTTGTGAGCACCCTGTTCCCCTTCTGTTTACTTCTGTGGAGTATCCTTCTACCAGAAAAAAAGTTAAACAAAACAAACAAACAAAAAAAAAAATCCCAAAGAACTTGATGCATTATATCTGCCTGGGTTGAAGTTAATTTTCTTCATAGTAGCCCACGTGATGCTGTGTTCTGGATTTGTGACTACACTCATGTGGATAACACATTAATATTTTGGCTACTGCTGAGCAGTGCTTACTTAGCACCAAGACTTTCTCTTTTTCCCACTCTACCTTGTAGTGAGGAAGCTGGGGATACACAAGATTTTGGCAAGGATCACAAAAAGAACATCTGGTAAGAATGGCCAAAGGGACATCCCACACCATATGATGTCAGACTCACCAAGAAAACCTCAAGGAAAGGATGAGGAAGGGGAAGCATTTTTGGCTACGGTGTTTGTCTTCACAAGTAACCTTTGTGTGTGTTTCCCTGGAAGTACCAGTTCTTCAGGAATTCAACAATTGTGTAGATACTGACTTTTAATTATATTTTTCAAAGGCTATATCTAGACCTTGGCTTAAACCTTTTTAAAGTCTGTGGATATAAGGACAAAATTACCTGCTGATGAGAAGTAATGAATAAATTTCTTGGTTTGCTTTGCTTATCTGTGTGGCTTTTTTTCACTTACTAAACTGTTTTTATCTAGTTCCACAAGTTTTCAGGTTTTGCTCTTCCAATTCTCTCTGCCATCCTGCTGAGGGGCAAGTAAACAAGCAGCTATGGTTCTACTCACCACTCAGGATAGCATTCATAGTGTTAATGGATATTTAAGGTTTGACAGCTTACAATTCAGTGTACTTGTCAAAGTCAGGCCAAAACTGGTGGTCTGATTTGCACTGACAATTATCACATGTGATTATGTTACCATGTTGACTAGCCTGCTAGTTATGTTATAGTAGCATAACCTGTAGGTTGTGGCATTGAAACTTTGTGTAAAAAATTGTGTTCCGCTCCATATTTTAAAAATGGGGAAAACAACTTGGCAAACTGTTAGACCTGTCTAACTTAGGCATTGCTACATATCATTATATAGGTCCTCCTGATGAAACCTAAATTATTTTTAAAATGCTACTAGTGAAACTAATGAAATGGTGAGCTTTTATTGAGTGTAATGGTTCAAGAATGCTACCTGAAAATCAGAAAAAAAACTTCTGTTAGACAAAGGATGTTACAGTATAGGACCACCACCCAATCAGGCATTTCCAAACAAGGGTTGTATAATACTGAAGTATTATACAAATTTCTCTTTCTCAACAGAAGAAATTCAGGACTCTGTTAGGTAGGTCTTTCCTACCTAACAAAGCTTATAGTATGTGACAAATTCTGAAATATTAATTTGGGAAGATGGGACAGCTGCACTAAGTTGTGTGATTACAGGAAATAAGTGGGATAAGAAGCTTGACAAAGGGAATTTAAATTTATGTCTTTAATTCTTATGGTCATCAAAAAGTGCAGAAATAATAGTTTTCTACTCTTATAAAGTCCATTTCAATAATCAGAACAGGTTTTTGGTTATTTATTAAGTTATGTATAATTATCGTAGCTTGATAGGGATGTCACTTAATTAGTCAGTGTTTAACTGAGATTTATTCATCATTGTGAGCAACCATTGACAACATTTTGAGTTCTTATGTGCTGCATCCAGAGTAAGCACTGACTCAAAGTTCTGTGTAGCTATCTAATAGTTTCAAACAAATGATCCTCAAATGCTTCTCTAAATGATGAGTGCATTGACTAGAGATGGTTAAACACAACAGTGAAAACATGTTAAAGTAGGAAAAAGAAACAGTGAAGGCTGCTTATCAAGCAGTGCTAAATTTGTGTTGAGGTTATGTATCCCGTTTTCAAGTGTTCAAATAATGTAACTGAGTGAACACTACATCTCTGTCCACAGACCTCCCAAGAGAAGCAAGTAACACCTTCTATCTCTGGCTGACAAGATTATCTCACCTTTTCTGAGCTTTAACATGGTTTTAACTGCTTGTTTTGTCATGTCTAGGGTGGTAAGGTAAACTGCTCTTTACCCTAATCTGCAGGAACTGACAGACATTTCAACTGACTACATAACCTCTGGTATGGCAAGAGAATTTGAAGATAAGTAGATCATTGCTGGAAGGAGCATGCTGGAATCTGTAGTTTTCAGTCCTTAGAAGTCTTTCCCAGGTTCTGACTCACTGAGCCAGTAACCTAAACTGTATTTAAGAGATTCACTGGTTGATTTGTTTGTTTGTTTACTGCACAGTGTCCATTTTCAAGTAAAATGTCAAAGACAGAACTCAAATACAAACTTGGTAGAAACAGAAAACCAGATTAGAAACTTGACCTCACACCCTAATGGTGTGGGTATCCTTATGGGAATACTCTTCAAGAGCATCATTGATCCCAAGGGGGAAATTCCTCCTCTCAGATTATAAATAAAACAATAAGCATATTGCTTCTTCAGAATTCAACAGCAGTGTGTATGTTGGTTTTGGTGATATATTTCGAAGCTTGCATCTGGACCTTGCCTCAAAATTCTCCCATGTCTGTGGGTACGAGTACAAGGTAGAACCAAACTTTAGAAGGCTGAGAATTAAGTGGTGAAGAAAGTCTAAAAATTAGGGGTAGAATTACAACCAATACTTATTATAACTCTTTGTATAGATATTATATAAAAAACAGAGATAATATTATCTATTTGTCCATTGTGACACACTAAACTAAATTTCTGCCTTGGTCAACAAAATGTGTATTAATATGAAGAAAAAGGTGGGTTTTATTCTGTTTTTATTCTATGCTTCTAAGAAACACCACAGAATAAAGTTAACAAATTTTGGGGCAGAATTTTACAGTTAGTCTTTTTTCCACACATACAAAAAAAGGCTCAGCACAAATTGCTTCATATCTAAATAAATCAGCATTCTAATACAGTAAAGATTTTGCAAAAACACTGCAGTTTATTCTACCTTTAATTGCTATATATGGTCCCCATTTTTTACCTCTCTTACCTACAGCATCACAAGCAGCCCCTGAACCACTGATAACCGCAGATCATAACTGCAGCATTTTACTTAGACCTCTTTACCTTCCTTTCTATGACTATGTACCAACTGCACTCTTAAAGAAAACTATGTAACTGTAAACAGTATATGTGTTTCTATGTGACAAGTGTAGGTGTGTATGTGTTAGTATACTCAAGATAAAGACAGAAAATATAAGTTTTCCAGTAAATGTTTCCAAGAGGTTTTAATGCATTATAATATTTTCAGGATCCCTAGAAAACAGTAAGAAAACAAAGTATGCATTGATTCAGAAAGTAATTTGGAATACTCTGGAACAAAACCATATTATGCTGTGGTGAGCAAAAGCATTTTCCACAACAGAAGTACCTATTAAAAATGTTTAAATTTACCATCATTTGCAAAAAAAATAGAAGAATAGAAAATGTAGTTTAAGGTGTTTGTTTATAGGTTATAGAGGAACTTCAACACTTCAGGCACTTTATGTTAACTGTTGAAATTAACAGACAATATTATTGTGTTACTAATTATAAACTTGGAGTAGTTCTAGAACTGAATTTGTAGGGAAAATAATTTTGGAACCAACAGCATCGAGGAGGTATCATGTCCAAAACATTTTTTCTGAATTACACTCTTCTCTATCAACTATCATTAATTGTAACCATGCATTTGGTCAAACCTTAATAAAGTCCAGATGGCACTGAGTCTGGTTAAACAATGAACAGTCTCTCAATAATTACTGTCAAAATGGACAGATCAAATAGTATTTTAGTTTCCCCTTTCTTTCAAACAAAAATCATGTTTTGATAATCTTATCCCAAGATGAAAATATTAAAACCAGAATATTCTGTCTGTACGTTTTCCAGTACAAAACAAAATCCCCAATTATTGTTGCAATAATATAATCTCTTCCTTTAATTTAAAAAGACTAAAAGAATTACTGCTAAAATAGAGTAATACATAAGATTATGCAGATAGCTGTCAAACCCTTCCCCCTAACAAAGGAGTTGCAATAACAAAATGAGAAAAATTCTTGCAGAAGTTCTTTTTTTTTTTTTTTTTTTTTTTTTTAATTTTGTTTTATTGAATAAGTAGATGACAATCAAACTGGGTTTCCCTTTACCCGAGGCATGGATTTTCACAGATTCCTTCCTAAATAACCATCTGCCAATAACTGCTATATTAAAAATCAATTTTTACCTACATTCTCATAAAGCAGTATCTTTAACTAAAGAATAAATCACAGGCATGTGGGACATGAAAATATCAATAAACTCTGCTGAAAGTAAAAATGCTTTCCATATGTCACTTTTTCAGTTCTCTAAAGAGACAAAAGCATTTCAGAACTACATACTGTCATTAACTTCACTTGTCTTTGCCTTTTATTATAGTATTAGAAGATCAAACAATTTAAGTCCTTTCTATATGAGGATCACTTTCCCTTTAGGATGGTTGAGAGACAATATTAACCATTTTTTAAATGAGTCAAATAATAGCACTTCTGCAAATCCCTTGGGATCTGTTCCTATTTTGTGAAATCTCCCCACTATCACCCAGCATATTTTTTTCTTTGACGATTAATCCACATGAATATCAACAAGGGGAAAAAAATTCCTTTTCCATATAGGTAATTATCAAGTAATGTACAACTTTTCTTTAACGACAGGATGGATGTTCATGATTTTAAAAAAGAAAAATCTCCAAAAAATTGCATGAAAAACATTTATCTATTGATAAACAAACATCAAATTAGAAATAACACTAGAATTATGAAGTCTCTACTATGGGGATCTTATAGCTCCTTATAGATGCTAAAAGCCTTTAATCAGGTAGCCCAGTCTATCTCAAAGAGGAAAATCTTCTTCCCCTTCCCAAGATCCATAAGTTTCCTTCTTAAAGATCATCTATCCACTCAGGTGAGTTTGGGTGAGCTTTACAGTAGCCCAAGGTCTATCAATAAGAAGGTAAAATATTGAAAGTAATGACCAGGAGCTCAAATACATTCTTCTCTTTTCATTCACAATCTCCCTATGTTCAAATTCTTCCTCCATTTGTGGCACCTTTCTAAGTCCCCTGTACACAGGGCAAAATGCTGTTTCTGGAAAAAGTGTGATTGTATCGAAGGATGAGGAAGAGGCCAGAAGGATGCTGGAGGATGAAGGCATACTTCCTCTCCAGCTGTGTGAATGTATTTACCTTTCACGACCTTTCACTACTTGATCTATAATTCCTACAAGAATAGCTTCTGTATACTAACAATGTTCTTTTTAGTGTTCTTTAACAAACTTTATTTAGCAAACCTTCACAACACTTATGTGATGCTTTTAAGCCTTTTGCTAACGACTTGAAGGGAATCATTTGGACTTCATTTTATGCGCCTTCTTATTACAAATGCATTATTTCTTTAAATAATTGAACTCACATCCTTTACTAAGCCACTTGGATTTCTGCTGAATTAACCCCTAATTTCTGTGGATATCACTTTTACATTCAGTGAAAAGAAAATTATTTTCTTAAAACAGATGCATTTATCACAGGTTACTACAGTTTGGCACAAGGAAAAGAGAAAAAGAAACTAGATATATGAATTGTTCAGACTTAGTTTGCTACAAAATAGTTCCTTGTTTGAAAAGATGCAGTGCGATTCAGATTCATAAGTACTGCCAGGACAACTGTCAACACATCAAGTACACCTTAGGTGCAAGTTTTTTTAGGTGAGATAGATCATTGTCTGCAGATTCTCCTTCAGTGACCTAAAGGAGGAAGTTTCTTCAAAAAGTAAAATGTTTTCTCTTTATTGTTATCAGGAAAGGAAAGGAGGGAAAAGGGACCTCTAGCATTTTCTATCTACCAGTAGGAGATGTTTCATATAAAATATCAAAGACAACAAAAAAGTCTTCAGTAACTTTATAGATTCTCTTTCTTTCTCCTTTGGGGAAATAAAAAAAAGTGCCCATAATTCTGGAATTTTCATTGCATTTTGCAAAAAACTGACTAAATTGAATTTTGAAATTGTCTTCATATTTTGAGTTTTTATAACTATGCTCTAGGGATATTGCTATTTCCAACCAGAAACATGATTTCCATCTATTGTGGGCATTGTCTGGTGTTCTCTCTAATCTTTTCCCTCCCTACTTTACCTGCCATAACATATGACTCTAATCCTGTCCAGGTTGTCAAACTTTCTTTTTTTCTAAAACAATTCCAATCCATGCCTTTACAGCAGATTTCCACAGCTACTGTAGCTTTGTTCTGATTCTGATTTTTATTTCTTATATATTTTAGAGAAATTTGTATTATATTTCAAGATCTATAAAATTTTATATAAAGTAGCAATTACTTAACTTCAGCAAAAAATGGATATGATATACAGAGATGTAGAGAATTTCACTGTTAAGCAGTAGTCAGATGGCTCATGGATATTTTTATATTATTACATGCTATTCAATAGAGATAAAAAAAAAGAAAAAAGAAAAAATTAAAAAAAAAAGGAAACGAAAGAAAAAAGGGAAAGAAGTTAAAAAGGAAAAAAGGAAAAAAAAAAAAAAGGAAAAAAAGGGAGAAAAACATCTACTCTGTCCTTAAAACCTGAGGTCCATTATTTACAGAAAATTCAATCTTCATATGTCATACTAAACTGTAATCTCAATACAAGATAGCACCTCTTTATGGCAACACTAGCACCATGAACATAAAGGAAAGTGACTTAAAGATCAACAGAAACTCGAGCAAACAAACAGCTTTCATGCTTCATCTAGAATCCAGTCTATATATATTTTGTAATTGGTGCTTATAGATATATATGTCACAACTCTATGGTTTTACTCTTCAAAAAAGAATGAGAATATCTGATAAGGTTGTTAAGTCTACCTGTACCATGAGCAGTTTTAAGAGGCCATCAAAATAATATGTGGAGAGTTATGAAATTACTGAATGAAATTTTATGGCCCATGTTAAGCAGGAATTCAGACTAAATTATCATAATGTATGCTATGAGACCAAAATTTACAAAGCAAAGAAAAAAAGGAAAATATTGGTTCGAGCATGAATAAAATAAATAGCCTGACAAAAAGCTAGAAAATGGCAAGTGAATTTCTAAAGAAATGGGCTCCTAAGTATTTTAAACTCATTTGGAAATTTAAACTAAATCTCTACATCAAATCAAATCACCAAAATTGATTCATTATCTTACTCTGGAAAAAACAGATACTTTTAAAGACAGGTTCAGAAACTTTTTGGAGGGGCTATTGTTTTGTATTCTTCCACCTCTGAAACTCTCCACTGTATGTGGATTAGAAGGAGAAATATATGGGAACAAAACCATTTGCAACCAATGTACATTTGTAACCAATGGAAGATACTGAAATATAAATGCGTTGACTTCCAAGATTTCATTACTAGAGACGAATAATGCACATTCTCTTGAAAATAAATATTTTCTGTTTGCTGTTTTTGATATCTTGTTTTCTTGCATTTGTTTACAAGTGTACCATGAAACATAGATAAGGGTTTTTTTCCAGTTGTTAACAATATCTTACTTGGAAGCTGAGGGTTGCCTGAAATACAAATAAAACCAAATAAAATAGATTTATAGTTGTTCAAAGCTGCTCAGAGTTTTATAATGGTAAATAAGATCTAATTTTTATGATTTGAAGTATATTTCAATGCAACTACATTCAGATGTATTTGGTGTATTTTCTACATGACTCCAAGACATATTTCCCTGTCCTGTAGTCACATATCAGCCTTAGCACAAGTTTCTGTTATGAAACCACTATGTTACAACAGCTTGGCAGCTCTAATTTCTATTTACAAATTCATATTACAGCTAAGTAATTCATTAAAGTGTGATTCTATTTTCTTTTTATTAAATAGAAGGCAAAGGGACCCATCTGCAGATGTTGAGACATTATCCTAAGAAGTAGCCAAGTCTGACAGTTCCTATTTTTAAAAACAGCAGTTGTTTTAGGAATTCACTTAATCTGGGAGTGATACGGACTCCCTGATCTTGTTTTCCTAAAAATGCATTAGCATGTTAAACAACCAAGTAAATTCTGATTACAAAATACAGGGAAAAAATAGAATGCTTTAGCTCAAAAATTGCTATTCACAGAAATGTGTGACACATCTGAAAAAACATTTGCACAAGCCTTTAAAAAACCCACATTTTAAAGTGTTGAGTAATTTGCTTTTGCTGTGAGAAGTTCTGGATATCCTACCAGTGTTTGCCACAGTGTGGGTCTGCCTTCTGCAACGCAAAGAGATTTGGCTCCTTGATATCAAACACACTTTTCCTTTTAAATCAATTGCCTTTAAATTTTTTTACCATTTTTACCCTTTTCTGCGTGACAACAGGAATGTCTGTGTACAAAACAGGAAAATATCTTAATATTCAAAATACTCTTCTTTCACTGATCCTGTTTTTTTCATCCTTTTGCATTTACATTTTAGAATCTTTATGGATCCGATCAAAGGAATTTCCACAGATTTCTAAAGCTGCTAAATGATGTATCTACCAGAAAACTCATAATTCTCCCAATGCCAATAGCTCAAGCTTACATAAACTGAAGGAATCAGTAAAAGCAAAGGGAAAATAATGGCTTCCAAAGAATGTTTTATTTTCATATTGCTCAAACTGCATACTTTTTCCTGACGCCTTATATGGACAGAGAAGTATTTTAAATTGAGCAGAACTTACTTCGTGAATTATGCAGGGCAGTTTAAACAGGTATTTCACTCAGTGAAGAACTAAATGGAATTTCATTTTTAAAATAACTTCACACTTTCCTCACATTTTTCCTTTTCAAAGGATGAGACCAGTTTTTCCATAGGAGAAACTCATAGCTGTTACATATATAAGGAAAAAAATAGCTTGGAAACTTGACTTTGGGAAATACATAACAATACATTTTACATATGTATATTGAGGGCAGTCTATGGGAAAATGACAATGAGAAAACTCAAATAGTCTGGTGCAACACAGCCTTGCAAAAAACCCACAGAAAGCTTTTATTTGCCTCAGGAACACTTTGAGAAAACATACACTACTAAAATAATCCTTTAGAATGGAAAAAATAAAAAAATAGAATTGAAAATATATATCAAAACTGACTAGAATTTTAGAAAGGTAATTCATGCAGTGTTCTACTTCTCAGGTTTTAATAAAATTAAGGTATCTGAAGTATTAGTAAAGTGATAATGTAATATATGTTTCACCATAACAACCTATTACAATAGTGGATATATGATTATGAAGGATTAAGTTAGATATGGAAGGTGAAGAACATTTTAGGTCGCTTTTATTTGTTCTTTTCCTCATTGCTTCAGCAGATAGACAATTCCTTTGACTATGTAGAAAAGGTGGTATTGGAAAACGATGTAAATATTCACCACCTTGTTTCTAGTAAAATAAATGGTATTTGGCAAGGTTAATCAATTTAGGATTAATCAAATTTCAGTTGCACAGCCTGGCACAGCTAAATTTGACATATGACAAAAGATCAGAGCTTGGACATTCACGCAGATGAATGGGGAAATCTAAAAAAGTTGAAATAAAAGGAAAATGTTAAGTTGTTTCTCATGTATGCACTTCACCTCAATGCCTTAAATTGTTTTCTATTGTGCTCCTTGAGTTTGATATTAAAAATACGCTTTCTAGCAGGGTCAGTAAAAAAAAAAAAAAAAAAAAAAAGGTTTCAAGGGAAAGATTTTAAATTTAGAAATCAGGTTTTTGGTCAAATTTTTCCCTGGGGAAAAAATGTTGAATTCATTAGTACTGCATCATGGTAGGAGTTATCTAAATATCTAAGGGGAAGCAACAAAAGAAATTCTCAGGGGAGAGAACAATGCAACAGATAAATAGACAGTTAGAATAAGGTTATTTTTCTTATGATTATAGTTGATTAAGTACTGAAGAGAAATGATGAGTTCTGTTTCCCACCCTTGATAAGGAACTGTTCCTATCCTAAGTGAGTAGCATCTATTAGAGGTCTATCCTTAGATCTTTGTCCCTTAGTTGTTCCCAAACAGGCCACCTCTCAGTTAGAGTATTATAAGGAAAATGCAGAATAAATTGTTTCAGCAAAGTAAGTAAGGAAAGATGAGATCTGTGTTCCATTATTGAACACTGGCAGAATTAAAGAAGGAATTGAAAATATATTTTAAAGTGTCTGAAATTTCCATTTAATAGGAGAAAATGATGGTAGGAGGAAAAGTAAATGTTAACATTATCAATTTCCTTCCAAAATAAAAACAAGAAGTAAGCCTAGTTGTGGCACCCAAGTAGAAATCTGAGATACTGAGAACAAAGTAGCAGAGGTGTATAGTGTCTTTGGTGGATTCCTTAGCACAAAAACTTATATTGGAGCAAACCAAATTCACAGATATTCCACCATATGTAAAGAATTCATACATTCGAATGAGTTTGCACAACCACCTAATGAATATATAAAAATACTGAACAAATAGAGAAACCTCATACTTGGATTACGAATCGATTTTCAAATTAAAAATGCTTTCAAAAGTGTTACAGAAAGACTTTAATTTTTTTCCCTTTTGCCTAGACTGTACAGTTTTGCTGTCAGGAAAATCATTCTTTAGCCTGAAAGTGGTCCTGACAAAGACGAAAGGGCTTTTTCTCTATAGCTGTGTTAAATCAAAAGTGAGATACATAAATGCAGGGGAAAAAAAAAAAAAAAAAAAGGCTTTTATGGCTAATATGTCTTTTCTGGAGACCAATATTTAATGTATGAACTCAAACAAATAATTGTCTGTAGTCATGTACCTTTTAGAAAATGGGAGAAAACAACTGTAGGTATAACACTCAGCTTCTGTCCCAAAGGATGCTTCATTAATCACTTGTCCTGCTTAGCAACTGATCTGCTGGAAATATAATGTGCCAGGTCCCCCATCATGTTTTGGAAAATTTAATGATCATGTTTAACAGGTTAAAAATGTAATTTTTCTTGTTATGAATTAGTGAATTCATTTTTTCTTTTCAATAAATGTGAGATTGCTAAGTATTGCTATAGAAATTTTAATAACTTGTTTTGAAACCTCGCAAAGATAGCTCAAGTAGTTCAGAAACTTAATCTGTACAGCTTAGTCTTTATTATAGTATGAGCAAAAGGCTTTTCAAAACAAATTAGGTTTGTTGTGGGAAGAAATTTCTGGAAGAAAATCCTTTGATTCATTCAAGTTTATTTGAATTATTTTGTGAAGACCTTTTCTTGCACGTTAATAAGCTCATTTCAACATGATTTTTTTTAACCTTTTTTTTTTTAATGGATCTATCAAAAACTTTACTCCTGCCATTACTCTACAATGAAATAAGACACTTTTTTTTTTGAATTTGGGGTGCACCACATGGCTACAGTGACATTCTTTTTTAAAGAACACCTCCCATCATCCCTTTTTCCTTCCTAATAAAGTATAATTTATTTCATTGTAAATATACTATAAATTTATCTATCACTAATTCTGGAACTGCTTTAGATGTATAAAAACATTTTGTGAGATATCAGAAGTATTCTTTTAAACAAACTACAGTAGTAGAAACTTATATGTGTGTAAATCCCTATCAAGTGTGAGGAATAAAACTTGAGGTGAATCACCACACATTCATTGTAGTGATAATTCTCTGTATTTAGTTTCAATTCCTTTTTGTTTATTTCTCATTCAATTTAATTTTAATTTCTATTAGTCGATTATGATGTATCACTGCCAAGTAAGCATCAGAAGAAGAATATAAAAAGAAACCAAAACCATAGAAAAGATAGGAGGGAAAAAGATTGTCCAGTAATAGTGGAAATACACTGATTATGTTCTGATGAATAAATGGAATTATAAGATTCTGCTTATTATTGATTCATCTACATTAAAAAGTGAGCTATCTTAAGGAAGAATCCCCCATTACCTCTGAACTCAGATATGCAGGAAATGTACTAACTTTAACTCCTTTAGGATAGAAGTTATAATTTCATAGAATCATAATAAGATTACACTGAGGTAATGCTTCAGCCACAATAGGGATGTTGTGTAAAATGTCTGTTCAATCTGCTGTAATTTGTGCAAGCAGTTTAAGTATACTCCACAAGGAATAGGCATGTCTAGTCTTTTTGAGCAGGAGCACTTGAGCAGCCTCTTCCTACTCTGAGAACTCCAAAATAGTTAATGGGTATTAGTTAGGATGTGAAGACAATTAATTTGTCTACTGGTTGTCCACAGGCAAAGGATGACAAAACCAGAACATAGGAACGTGGTTTTTTACCCAATCTACATCATATGAAGAAGGTTTCATAAGGGCTTCTGTATAAGGAAACAGTCCTTGGGGACGGTTTCAGTGATAAACCAGTTTTTCACACAGTTTTAAAAATTCAGAACAAGTTTCTCAGATAAAACATTAAACTGCTGAAGTCTTTGAGATTTTAGATCAGTCTTCCTTGGCTTTGTTTTTTGATCAAATTCATTTATTCTCTTCCTGGTGGTGATGTAAAAGTATGCAAGTTTTAATAGAAGTCCATATTTGCTACCTTCATTTTTCAGAAACCACTTCAAAGGAATGTTCCTATTAGCTGAATATGCTTTGCTACATTTCAGAATAGAGCAAAATCCACAGCTTATTGTCTATAAATATAATTTCTGAAGGGAATTTTCACTTTTCATATTGTAAAGGAAAAATACAGTGCCTAATTCTCTACAGTCTTGCACTTTATTCTCCCATTAAAACAGATGAGAAAGAAAGGAGAATTTGTTTTATACTAAAATACTTAAAGAAGTATAATTGATGAAACAACACATTACTTTCTGTATAACTGAGACCAAAGAAATCATTTTTTTTTAAATTCAATCTGAAAACATTCTGTCTAATGATGAAAAAAGTGAACATATTAGTACTTCAGAAAAATACTCAACTTGGTCAGACTTCTCAATAACTCAAAAACAATGGACAAAGAGATTAAATAAGGACTGAATTAATCTTTTTGAGAATAAAGATAGAATAATATATCTTAACTTTTAATATTCAAGTATGCTCTAAAACCGGCAGTAAAATTTTAAGGCTTAATATTTGAGGAGGCAGTACTGATCTTCAGGTAATGTGGAAATACCTTCATACCTGGGATTCTTCTATATTATAATGTACTTTATTCTGCTAATAGTGATGTCAAAACATTTGCAATAGGCATGACCAATTCAACAGTTCCCTATCTGGATGCTCTCAAAATCTCTTGGGATTTGGTTGACTTTCCTCAGCTTTAACAATGGTACTAGAAACAGATGTTAATTCTTCCACTGACTTACACAGGTTGTTGGACAGCCTCAGGCCTGTACCATCTGACATTCATATTTTGGACAGAATGTGTTTTTGTACTCCACTTATAAGGCACCCACTTTCATAGGCAGGAAAATAAATGGTAAGCTTTGCCTTAGGAAATATTACTTGAATATTTTCGGCTTTACAAACTAAATTATTAGAATGGTTTCAAGGAGCTGACTCTTTTTTTGTCACTGTTATTACACTGGGTTATGTTCAAATTGCTTAAGTATGAAGTTTTGTGCATTCACACCAAGATCAGAAAATGCCAATAAACAGAGCACAAAGCTGAGGCACACAGTTCCCAATAATTTAGCACTTCAATGATTAAAGAGATCTGAAACTATTAATTATGCAGTGTAAGTTTCCATGAAACAACAGCTGCATATGACAAATTCTACTGGAGGTCAGAAATAATAGCTTAGGCAATGCCATGCACAGCACAAGAGAGGCTATCCCTCACAAAACACTAAATAAAAGAGAAAGGTGGAAAATCAAATATTGTTTTAATACTTTGTTTTCCTCTGTCAAAAAAGAATTCTGTAAGAGTTCTTCTTTTAATACATAGCAAGGTTGTCAATGAGTAAACCAAAATATTTTATATAAAATTTAATGACAAATATTTAAACAATCAGTTCCTCAAAATCACTAAAGGTATCCAAATTTGTTTGTTTGTTTGTTTGTTGATATTCCAGAAAAAAAACCAAATACCTTAGTCTGGAAATAATGGTGCCTAAATAAATGTACCAAAAGAGTCCATAAATAAGGAAGCCAAGACAACCATGGAACTATACATAACATAAAATACATGCTCTAGAAATTTTACACTATTATCAATGCTTCTACCCCTCAGACAGTCAGTTAAGTATTACAAATACTGCAATGTTTAATGAGAGTGTCTGAAAGATTCTTGAAAATCTTTTCGAGATATTGATCTACTTCACTTTAAACAAGGGGAAACCTTCTAACAATTGCCTTAATATTGCCTAAAGCAGCCAATCCCCTTGAAAATTTCTGAGTCTAAATAAAGATACAGGTTCAGTTTTTAGGGAAACAGAGTAGCTGAATTATGAAGTATAATTCTCTATAACTTCTGACACATTTTAGACTTATTTACAAAATATGGCTTCTTGCTTCTTTTACCTTTTCTTTTTCTTTCCTGTCTTCCTGCATAGATTTACAGCTGTAACACCATCTTAATTTGTGTTTATAAGAGAAACCAGAATATTATTGAAAGTTTCTAACAGCATTCAAAATGCCTTTAGAGGTGGCCCAGTCAATTCATTCTCTTCAAAATGGAAGGGTCCTTTTCTACACAGAAATAAAATTATTTACAATCAGCTGTGAAAACACTTCTCTATTTTGTGCTGTAGCATTTTGTTCTTTTCCTTTAGTATTTATGGTACATTTCAGCATATTTAGGTGATCGTACCAAACTCTTAAATGAATAGAATTTTTTTCAAAATAACAGTTCAGTGTTCCACCTACTCTTCTATATTCCTTGTATGCAACACAGAATCAATATTTTGTCACTATGTCTGAGAAAATGACTAGGCATTCACATTAATGTAGCAAAGCACACTGTTTTCTAAACCCATTCCTGTGAGAGAAGAATCGGTGAATTTATAGAAATCTTGAAAAGAAATTGAGAACAAGGATGACAATGGTACTCTAGGACAGGGAGAGGTACTAAAAAGAATGCATAAAAGATGAAGAAAAAGAAGAGTAATGCAAGCAGTGGCACTATAAAGGTATTCAATGAGTTTAGCTACTCTAATATCCTTTGACTTCCACTTCATGAAACGTTCTTGTCAACATATGTCTCCTTTTATCTCAAAAAGACTCAATCACTCAATCAAATTCCAGGTTGTTATACTTTAATGCTCTGCCAAGAACACCTTCAGGCTTTTGCTGCTGATGCTTCTTAGGGGATTTTGGTGAGCTTGGTTTGTTTGTTTGAAGTAGCAGCATAAAAATATGGAAATCTATGTTCAATTACAATTAAAACGTGAAGTTATTGTGATACTAATACTAAATGCTTTGGGTAACAGATCATGAGAGTACTGTCAGTAAAAGGTTAAATAAATGTTGTAAATATCAAAACATAGCAAAAGCAGGGGACTATCAGCACAGATAAAGTGCATAGATACAACTATAGCATGACTGAAAATTAAATCAGTTGTTATATGCAGTTTGTTTTCTAGTAGAAAATCCCAACAAATTTGCTGTTAAGACCATATAGACAATTTCCCTTATATGACCTTTGGCTTTATACCATGTTAATGGAAACCAAAATCAGTCCAATAAGTGCACATTTCTAAGTGCTAAGCTCATTGCCATGGACATGGGTCTGTTGTTTGATCAGAGGAGGGGCCTTTGCACACATCTTAAGTGCTCTATTATGTGCAACTCATCTTTCTGTAGCTGGCAAGTAAGACACATATGCCAAGGGAGACCCAGTCTGTGCTGGTGACTGGAGACTAGATATGATTTCCTTCAATCTGAGAAATAACACCAAATGTCCCTGTGTTGACTGGCAATTGAGCCTGGTGCTGATAGCAAAATATCTCCTGGTAGAAGTTTTCATTTCTTTCCTCAAAGTAACATTTCAAGTCCAATCTGCAGTTCAAGCTATCATTTTCTGGAATGATACATGGGTGCAGATTTCTTTTTCATATAGATAAATGTCACTGGCCATCCTTTTCCTCTCCCACAAGTATGAGCATGCTCAATATACAGATGCAACATTGACTAGGCCACCATTTCTTCCTAAAATTTTGGAGTAAGTAGCTGATTTTTAACAAACTGCTGAAAGTGTCAAGCAGATTTGTTCTTTGGTCCTGGTCTTAACTTCTAGTTGTTCTAATTTAAAAGAAAAAATATATAATAATTATGTAGCATAACAGCTGTTCCTGCTCATAGCAAGATGTCCTCTTCACCAGAGGCTGCAGGAAGATGATGAAAGAATAACTTTTCTCCCTGTGGTAATTCAGAGGTTGACATATAGCTCCAGAGTTCACCTAAAGACAAATCTTTGTCTCACTCAAATGTCATTTATTATTTTGTTAGGAGAAGGAGTATTTTGAAGGAGAAGAGCATCCTTTCTTGCACTGGAAGTTTGAAAAGCATACATAAAATAAGTAAACGCATTTGCTGTCAGCATTCATGGGATAAAAAATGAATGAAATTCCTGAAAATAAGCACTATAATAATGCTAAATGAACAGTGGGGAAAAAAAATGTGAAGAATGAAACACTGCAATATAGGACTTAGAGATGGAAAAAAATTCACTCTGAAACAATAGATTTGCTGTTTGTTACTCTTCCTTTCTAATCTAACACCATCAAATCCTTCAACTCTTATCTGCCTTTAGGAATTATCTGTGGCTCTTACAGATTTTGCCATTGGTCTTTGGGGAAAAATGACCTGCAAGATTAACAGGACTGGAAAAATTAACATCTGTCAGTAAAAAGAACAGCTGCTTGGCTGAGTTACATGATGAGTAATCTCTTACTAAATATTTTCCTCACAAATAGGTTTCATTGTAATTAATACAATCTATTTAGTGTCCTTTGCTAATTTAAGAATTTTAACTAGATTTAAAAAAACAACAAACAAACAAACAAAACCAAACACTGCAAAATAACCCACCAAACACAAAACCCCCAGGGATATCATTTCCATGTCTGAGTCCTATATTGCAGTCTTTGGGAAATGTGCTGACTCTTCCTGTCCTAAATTTGCCATTTTTCATCTTCTATGAATTTATCAGACCCCCAGGCTGAGGTGCAATTTACTAATTCCCTCCACCTTCTAAAACCTTTGCTTTCCATATGGTACGTAGTCCTGAAATTAGCAAAGTCATGTAAATGGCAGTTCATATTGCAGTGGCGGTTGGATTTTTCATTAATCAGGTACAGTTTAAATCAGCACAGAGGAACTGTATCATTTATATCATCATGATTACGTTGCAGATCATACCCTCCTTATATATTATCAGTTCTTTGTCCTCCCACCAAACAAATGCATCATTCCACTTCTCGAGAACCTAAGAGAATATGTCATACAGATGGCTTTGTCTGCTAGACACTGACAGTTATGATTATAATTTCATAATTTTTTCTGGTCATAATTGAAATTGCAGTTTCCCTCGCCCTGAAACTACAGTAACTATAAGCTGGACATTCCACACTAGGAAGTCTAGTATTCCTGCTTTTAATGAAAGCCAAGTATAGTGGCCCATAGGTTTAGAGCTTTTAAGTAAGTGTTTAACATTGCAATATCCATTTGTCATACATAAGAGCTGGCAGCTGTGGAATGTGTTTCAAAGACAGTAGCTGTAAATATTTGCTAAAAGACCTTCAGAAAACATTGTTAAAAGGTTTAAAAAACCAAATCTTTGTCTCAGCTCTGAAGTAGGCAGGATGATGTGAAAATATGATGAAAATATATTACTGTAATTCAACACAAATCAGAAATGTAGGAGAAAAATAACTAAAGAACTTCAACTTTTTTTAATATAAAAATAAAACATATTGGACATACACCAAAGTTGTCCAGCAGAGGTTATTGGATCCATTTGTGAGTTTATAGTTTTATAGCAGATATAAAATATAAGCACCATTATGCAGTACTTTATGTTTGCAACTCTTAAGCACAAGCTCTACAGCACCTCCATGAATTTGGTGAAGACCATCAAAGGAAAAAAGTCCACTGACAACAATATGAAAGAATAAAGCAAAGTGTAAATAGCATAGTTGCAAACTGTTTTGCAAAGAAATTTCCTGTTCTGAAAACTAACTTATTTTGTATAACTAAATAAATTGTGTGCCTTTCTATAACTGAGGTTGCATTTTCAATCATGTCAACACTACATGTTCACACACAAAAAAGTTAACAATATAAATTCCTTCTACAAATGATTTCCCAAAGTGAAGAGAAAATCTGCTCATCTCTCCTAAGAAAGTTGAAAGTGAGAGCTGAGTGAGATAAGAAATGTGGAAGCGACAGGATCATGATTGATATATTAGAATTTTATTTAAAAATCATAGAATAGCAAAATTAAGCAACTGAAATAAAATTCTTCTAACTTGACCTGCATCAATCCCTACCTTTCCACTGTCCTTACCTTTATGTTTCACAAATTTTTTTTTTCACAGAGAAAATAACTGTGTACAACAAATATCTAGATTTGTTTATCTGTCAAGGCTTTCATCAATTATAAAGTTTCCTTTAAACTCACTGTATAGTAAAGCATAATTTTGATATGATTATAACACTTCTATGACTGTATAAACTGAGAATTCAAAGTGACAGGTTTTAGCTTATACTGCTTTGTATATTTCTGAATTGCAATGCTTAAACATCATTCAGAATAAATAATGCCAGTAAAATCTCATGGGAAAAACAAATGCATCCAGTCTGCCAGGTGCTGACAGGGAGAAGTAGTATGATATTAACAGAGTAGTGAGGGAATGGGAAACAATTTAACATCAGCATGTAAATGGCACTAATTAAGGATAGGTAAGAGTCCTATACACTTTTCTTTTGAATAATGTTTCATTTTAATTCCTTTCAGGATAGTTTTACACTTTCTGTATTAAAGGTTCCTCTTCTACCCTATGCTTCATTGCTCTCATCTCTCTCCTTCATACCCAAACATCTTTTCTTACCACTCCCAAACCAATACATCCTGAAGTTTGCAGAACACTAAACTGCTTATGTTCACAGAGTCCTTTTCTTTGAGTTAATATTTTTTCACCATATTTAAACACAAATTACATTTTTCAATAAAAAAATAATTATTGCTCTGAATAGATTTTTTGCTTCAAAGATAACTGTTTTCAGTATTAATTTGTATATCTTTCAGAGTATATGTGATAATAATGTTCCCACACACACTCAAAAAAATGAAAAAGAAAATTCCTAATAACTAAAAACACCAACAAGCATAAAAAAAAGAGGAAAAAAATTCTGCTTCTCAGTGGTAACATATGAAAAGTTAAGACCATCACTGAAAATGAGACTCTCCAAATATAAAACTTACTGAATAGCACTGAACAGAAGGATTCCCTCCCACTTTCCTCTAAAAATGTAAAAAATTGTTTCCTAATTTACATTAAACTTCTCTAGTAATAGTTGATGCATACTATATAAATATATGAATAAAATAAAATATAATATAATATAAAAAATGAGGTTGTATTTTCAGCAAATGTAGTTTTTTGGAGATCCACTGATAAGCAGATCTGTTACATATATGGAGCAGAAGGATTAGCTGTTATTTCTAACTCTTGTTACATTATCCTACTTTGTCACCTAGGGAAAAATAAAAAAAAAAAAGATAGGATTCTTTTTTCTGTTGTCTAAAGTTCTAAAGTTATTTTGCTCAAGTTGACAAAGGAGAATTTGGCAGGTTTGAGACTTAAAGTTAGCTATTACATAACGCAGACATGAAAGCCATAATTTTCTGCTTTAAAGGGTGACTTGCCAACAGAAGGAGATAAAACGCATGAACACAATCAACATAAGTAATAAAACCTTCTGGATCACTTGCCAGTAGGGTTGTGTGAGTAATTTCAAAATCATTATTGGATTTGCAGTGTTGGCTGCCTCCTGTGCAGTAGCCTTAAATGTGGAATAGAATCCCTTTTGGAATATTTCCCTTGCACTAAAAGAGACATCATTCTGGTCTAAATGTGCACATTTACTTTTATAAAATAAGACTCTGCTATTATGGCTAGATAAATTCACTTAACCATATGTGCATGTAATTTTATTCTGCTTATATACTGCATGTTTCCCAAACCTTAGGAAGCAGGACAACCTCATGGAAGACTTTAAGTTATTCCATTTTGAGAAAAGTATTCTACTTTTATAGATTTTTTTTTAAACTAATTACAAGACAAAAAAGGTCTTTAGAAGTTGTATTTTCTAAAGACATGTTTACAGACAAGATATTGCTTATAACTTGTTTAGTTTTACCAAGCTCTTAGATGACCTTTCAAACACTGGAACAGGTTGCCAAGGGAAGTGGTTGTGTCACCATACCTGGAGATATGTAAAAGATGTGTAGATGCTGCACTTAGGGACATGGTTTACTGATGAATTTGGCAGGGTTGGGTTAATGATTTGACTTGTGAAAGGTCTTTTCCAACCTAAATTATTTTATGATCTCATGAAATCATGCACACCTTCAATATTACTGCTTCTTAGAAATAAATGCAAAGGTAAATCATATCCTCAGATAATAATTTCAAAATCATGAAATTGCTACAAGGAGTGCAGGTTCTCCCTCCACCCACTTGAGATCTAGCCAGGCTTATGACTTTGTATGATTTTATGAAAAAATTTGGGATTAGTATTTTTACTATGTTAGGCAATGCAACATGCTTGTATTTCAAAAAATCTATTGTTTAATGGCAACATAAACCAAATAGAAAGCAGGTACTGAACAAAAAACATATGACTAAAGTTTAAATAACAGATTCAGAAAATCTTAGGTTTGGGATTTTCAGGAAGAGTTTGAATGCTGTACAGGAAAGTGTCATGTTTTTCTGGGGGATACTTCTGGTTCCACTTTCATTTAGAAAATGAGGAGAGAGTGGATGGTATGTAAAAACATTTCAATTCAATTTGAGATGCCTAGCATTGCTACATACCTCTGGTGAACTGTGGCATGATGAAGTTAAATGATTTGCCAAAAATTGTATGGTAAGACAACAATTCACATGGGAAACAAGGTTAACTTTTTTTGCCCAAGTGGGTAATTCCATTTCCATATCTACCCACTTTGAGGCAGAATAAAGGATTACAATATCTAATGCTGAAATAGAGTAGTAAGGTTTTTAGAGAATAGAAGAGGTTTTGTTCAGAAACATGTTTTGTATCTGCGAGTGGGTACAAAGAAAATATTTGAGAGGAAAAAATTCAATACGCAAAGACACCAGAGTAGGGAAAATAGCTTGACTATATCAGGTGACTGCATGATTTAGTGGATGGCAAGATTCACTAATGTATTCTCTTCTCCTATTTAAATCTTTCTCCCTTTAAAAATAGACATACTTTACTTCATGAAGTCCTAATTGTCCTGAGGCCACCTGGGATCTCAGGAGCTCTGGATGGCTCTCAGGCAGGCTTTTTCCTCTCACTCTAATTGCTCACCTCCCAGCTCTGTGCTGGGACACCACTACCCAGATAATCGAAAGGTGTAGCTGACTGGGAACTCCATCCTGATCGTTCATGATTCCCTCTCTCACCATGTCACATTCCTTGTCTATCACCAGTTATGATAGGACTGTGCCAAATATTGTAACTTGCCTACAAGTCAGAGGTAGAATACAACCCTTTTTACTGTGGCTGGTTATTTTGGCATACCATCTACCACAGACTTTTGTTGTGACAGAACACTTAAAATAGGAATTTCCACTCTTTTTTTTAGCTGCCCTTTATCTAAAAAGGAGGACATTGTGTTCATTTTTTATAAGGCTTATATAATAAAAGCAACAAGAAAAAAAGAGGTGTGAGGCATGTCAGGTAGCACAAAACTTTCTGCAGGTCTCTACAATCCATGCATTCAGAATGGCCAGAAACACTCCACTGGACCCTTTCTAACTCAGTAGAAGACAGACATTGATAAATAATACTTATTTAGGTGATATTTCTCACCTAATAAAGCAGCTGCAATAATCAACACATTTTATACATCTTTATGGAAAGAGTAAATTCCACAGTAACTGAAATTTTATTTATTAATTTATTTATTTGGTTATGAGAATATGCTGGAGATAGAAACCCAGCAAAACATGCCTTCGCGTTTTGCAATCTGACCTCAATTTCTATTGCTGAAATTGCTATCTTTGCATATCATCTTTCAAAGTGTAAAAGAAAGTGCACATTTCTGGAAGAGTGCTGCATGTAGAAAGCATTTTTATGAGATTTGTTGCTGCAGCGCATTGTAGTCATCATCAGAGAGAACTTAATAGACATACAGTATTTTTATATATAGCCATCTCTATACACTGTAACATTCTGTCCATTTCTCTGACCCTATCCTATTATTTTTACATCTTCTCCTTCTAATTTAGATTCACCCAGTCAATCAACTTACATACCTGTCTAGACTGCTCTAACCACACACATTTGAAACTAATACTTGGAGGAGGCAGAGTATCAGAAGGGAATGAGAAGGGAATGCTTTCTCTCCCTGTGTAATTGCACGATGGGATTCTGGCCAAGTTGAACGCAAATAATAGAGGAGATACCATTTTGCAGTGTCAGCCCACTAATAAATTGGAACAATGAAAGATTCTATTAAATCCATTTCTGAAAGTATGCAGTTTCAGAAGCCTTGTACAAGTACATCCTCTAAACACAATAGTACAAGTTTGCAATATCCATTGCCCTCCAAAGTTTCTTGGAAGAATAATAATTTGTCTTCAGTTTTCTAGGACACACATTATATGGTCACTTATTTATTTTAATTGAAACACAGACTAAGGGTCTTATCTACTGATTGTTCATGAATAAATGCATTATTAAATGTAAGCGTGTAGTTCATACAGAGTAAATGTTAGATTGAGCCCATAAAGTAGACTCTTATCCTGCTCAGGATGAAGTTAAATGTCACTTTATTACGGTCAATTACAGTGAGTATGATCACCTGAAAATCTACATACATGTACTGTATATATATACATAATGTATATATATATA
>NW_020955507.1:0-174118 GCF_003031625.1 Empidonax traillii
TCATCACCAAACAATAAAATCAAGAATTTTCAATATGTACTGTACTGACATCAACAACCCGGATGGAAGCTAACATTTTTACCGGTTTTTCTTTGGAGAGGGTGGGGAATTTCTTGTGTTGTTATTGCTGTTGGCGTTTTTTGTTTTTGGGGGGTGGGGTGGTGGTTGTGGGTTTGTTTTTTGGAAGTTTATGGTTTTGATTTGTTGGTTTCTTTTCTTTAATGTTGTATAAATGCTTATATTTTTGGTATCAAAATTTTCAAGAGTGAAATTTCTAATTCACAGAGCTGATTTAAATCTACAAAAATTTGCCTTTTTGTTTTGTTTTGTTTCTTTAATTGAGGTTTCTTTCCAAAGGCATGCTTCTGGAAATAGGTAAGGAAATAGCAGAATTGGTATTTAATCCCTAATTTTTAACATTAGAAGAAAACTTCATCTACTCATGGCAAATTATTTTGGCAGCTCACGGGAACATCAAAGAATTATGAGGCTCTGAGAAAAAAATATGTGACCCACAAAGCATCTATATATACTTTGAGTCAAATTTTCTTATTTCAATTAAAGTTTGATCATTATCTAAATAACTTCATAGTAGTTTGACCCCTTCATTGCCTTTCCAATAAGGTGGAACACAGAATAAAGAGCTGAAGCAATAAAATAACCCCAGTATCAAAAGACCAGAAACATGTGGTAAGAGAAACATGCAGACTCAAAGGCATCTATTCTCTAGATATAGAGAACATATGAACACTAGAAGACAAGAAGCTCATCCAAACTCCATTGAATACTGAATAATAGGAGACAGACAGATTCAACCATAGCATGACTACAGCTGCTTGATTTCTCTCATCTCTCTTGAATGATCTTAAAAACTAATCTAGCTTATAGTAAGATTTTGGAAGTAAAGCAATGCTAGAATGTGCATTGTAGAATACTAGAACGTAAAATGCTAGAATGTAACTGTTGTAGTCCACGACCTAGTGGAAAAAACATGTCAGACTCTGTATTTAATTTTTGCCAGCATAGTTTCGATCAGTTTCACCTAAATGGAATTGTAACTACCAAGTAGCTCACTTTTCAGCCAAGGAAAATGGAATCACTTTGGATTTCTAAGTGACACTAAAAAAAAGTGATTACAGCAGAAGTAGGATTGAGGCACTATTGAAATAAGAATTGCTTAGCCTTTTGATTAACACATACCAGCACTGTATATCAAAAACTATGAGCAGAAGTCTGACCTGTAGAGACCAAGAGCTCTAGTTCTGAACTACAAGTGTATTGGCTTCAGTTAAAATGACTAATATGAAAGGGAGCCAAATATGATCCTGTGGTTGACTCAGGAACCCCTTTCTGCACTGTTTTCTTTACACTTTTCCACTTTCATGAAGACATAGTACTAATTTCACCACTTCTTTGGATTAAAACTCGTGTATCTGACCACTGTGTAAGCTCAAGCAGTAAAAGAAACAGTAAATACAGTATAGTTCATATCCCTCTTTCTCAGTTAAAGGTCCTAAGTGTTCTCTTCTAAAAAGTTAAAGCTCTGAAATATGTAGCCTCTCTTTCTCTCCTATTCCCTTATTTCTTGAAATAAAATGTTGTTGTATCAGGAAACAGATGTGAAGTGTTAAAAAAGGAAAACTTTTTTCAAATATTTGGCAGTAGACAAGGAAGCTAATAGTATTTACTACTGATTTGAGGCACATAAGCACATAAAAGGAGCTCTAAACTCTAGGAATGAGAGGGAATCAAAGTGATACTTGAATAGACCAAGAAGCTGAGAAAATAGAGTGGAGAACTTGTTGCTATAAGGTGAATGGTTAAAATCCTCCTGTATCAATCCTGAGCAGGAGTTATTTAAGCTCACTGGTATCTGTGAAATGAGCAAGGATTCTATTTCATTTCATTTGCCAGCAGATTGAAATAACAGTTTTCAGACAAAAAAAAATTTAAAAAAATTATCAGTTTACAGAATCTTCCTAAACTCCATAGCAGGGGTTTTTTTTGTTTGTTTGTTTGTTTTTTTGTTTTATTTTTTTTGTTTTGTTTTGTGTGTGTGTGTGTGTGTGTGTGTGTGGTGTAGGTATGCAGTGCAATGTCAAATTTAAGTCACCACTGGCCTGAGACAAAAAGAAGTCAAAGAGAATGTTGATGCCTTAATACACGTTAGGGCTACTGACAAGATTAGCTAGCGAAGGTCATGTGGCTGTTACCTAGGATCTCAGTATCATTTTAATTATCTTTAAATTAAGATTGAAGCCTACACTATATCATCTTTTATAATCAATAAAATTTACTTTAAATGCTTGTAAATATCAGCATCTGTTTTCATTATGATTGTCATTGCACACGTTCATTCATGGCAGCACTGCTCATAAACATATTTGACAATGCTCACTTCTATTTCAAGTGAGCACTCAAAGTAACCCTGTATGAAGCAGTGCTGGAAGGGAACTGGTTTGCATCTGTTGCTGAACCAAACAAACCTCTGAGCTCTTCATTCAGTAAATACTAGTTAATGGGAACTCCAGGTAAAAAAATACTATTTCTGACTATAGACTGTGAACTGGAAGTCTAACAATAAGAATGTGCCACACATGTAGAGGCTAAGAGAAATCCTACTGTAGCATGTGGAGTTATTTTAGCCCTGAATTCGAATTCAGAACCAATGTAGAGGACAGAACCTAAGTAGAAATGTGTCAAACCTGCTGAATCAACCATTTGAAGAAAAATAGTGTATTATTCAGGAAAGATGTGATTTTGCATGTCTTTATAGTGGAGTATGGCTTCAGTGGGTAGTTTTGTCATGACATTCCTCAATGCTCAGTCCTGAATATAGTCTGATTTAATATTTTCTTCAAAGAGATACGTATAAAAGGATAAGAAGACTGGTGACATTTTTGGTACTCAAAGATTTGAGAGGCATCATCCATAGAGTGAAAAATCATGATATTTAAAAAGATTAACTAGATGACTGCAATGATTGTAATAAAAGAATGAGGATAAACTTTGTGAGGTCAAAGTTCAATAACAGGACGTTGAAGGCTAATGAAAGTAATTTCTCATGCACTCTGGGGACTTGTAGCTGGGAGTAGCAGCAAATAAAAGTTTACATGATCAGAGTATAAGCTTGATTCCCACTGTGAAACATTAACAGAAAGATAAATTTGGGGGGGAAAATCATGACACTGTATGTATTATTGGGATTTTTATATTTTAAATATATGCATTATATATATTTCTCATAATTCCTATAAAAAGAATCCAAAGTTAAATAAAGTCATTATAGATTACAGAAAAGACTAAAGAATCTGACAGTAGGTTATGCCTGTACTCCACTAACTAAACTTAGCCAGGCTAGTCAAAACCTTTTCTTATTTATCGGCATATCAGGATTAAAGAATAAAAATGGAGAAATGTGTTTAATCTGGAAAGAACACTACTCAGCAACAAAAACTTCCAGACGCACAGATAGACAAAAGAAAAGAAGAAAGAAAAAAAAAAAAAAGGGAGGTGAAAAATGTTACAGCTGTCCTAAATATTAAGCAGAATGTTCCTCTCGGAAGAATGGTATTTGGCATACATTTACAACTGAAGATGTGGGGGCAAAAGCCCTTAATGACTTGTAAGATAGAAGCTGATCCATGTATAAAAAGGGGGATTAAATGGCAAGGCTCCATGTGAAAGCAAGGACTTGGATTCAGTGACCCTGGAGGTCTATTCCAGTCCCACATTCCTATAAATCAAAAGTCCTCTAATCCTGTAAAACTTGTGCACACAGTGGGTAGTGTCTGTGGAAGCACACAAAGCTGCTTATGTGATAGAGGAAAATGAGTTAGGTTTTTGCCAAAAAACTCTGTTAACAATATCAAGCATTAACCTCTTAACAGTCTTATTTTATGAGGTGTAACCCTTATCTGAAGGATATATATACCTTCATCTATTACAATCACCTGCTCACTTTTCTTTCTGCAGATAAGCAGAATTGTGAGTGAGGTTACAGAATATTCTGAGCTTCTTGAACTCAGAGTTGTCTGCATTCCTTCAGGGTTCTTGTCTAAAGCTCTGGCCTTGACAATTTGAAGGGTGCACAGTGTACTAAGATTTGATAAGCATTTTAAAAGTGAACATTGATCCAGTATTTTAAGCAATTTTCCCATTTATTTAGGATGACCTACATGTACCTATGGATGGCTCAACTGTTAATTGACTTAGGGGGAAAAAAAATGACTCCTTAAAAGAAGATTAAAATAGTTAATAAAAATAATGGTTAGGTACTTCCTGAATTCCCAGACTACTGCTAATAGAAAAACAAATTAATCTAATGGAAGAATTTTTCCAAAGCATTTTATTGGTTTTGAACTCCTACAGTGCACAATAAAATAATTAACAGCATGCATCAATTGGCAAGAGGAGAAAACACTTCTTCTGTTCAATCCCATAACACTTAATTCACAAGCAGGATTCCCTAGTTGTCCCCTCACACAAAATTCTTTTCTGTAATTAACCTACTACTTAATTAACAGCAAATAGCTGTCAATGAATAATTTGTTTGATGAATTTGGCCTTTTTTTTTCCTTTTCACAAATTCTATTGGAAGAGACTGGGAAATTTCCCAAGATGTATTTTATTAGTTAATGTTTACGGACATTATAGTAAATAATTATTGGTTTATAGTTTATATTACTTAAGTTCATATTAGTATTTCTAATAACTTAAGAATCTACTTTAACCAGTTTATTAATTTTAAACACATAAATGACCTTGTTCTACATAGCTAAAACCAAACAGGCTGATAATTTGAATGTTTTTATTTAGTTGTAATATTCTTAGTTTATAATACAAACTGTCTTGAGAAGATCACCAATTACGTGAGAATAAGCAAAGTATTAAATAACAATCACAGTAACGAGGCAAAAATTCTGAGTAATTAAGAGTCAATTAATCTGAAATATAACATGAAAAAAAATGATTGTGACTCACTGGAGTAATAGCACACACTATCTGTACATGCACTTGTTTATTCTTGGAAAACAGATGTGAGACCATCAATGTGATAGAAATGGAACTTTTTTTCTCTTTCAGTTGGTCTATAATCCAAAGATTTTTTTGCCCTTGAGCTCAGTAATGCATATTATTGCTGCATCCAAAGCCATTGAATTGTTTGGAGAAACCTCCACTGACTTCAGTATTATTTGGATCACACTATTAAATATTGGAAGTACCTGACTTAGAGGTAGTGTAATGACACATTCTCACAATATTGACCTCCATAATAGTGAATAGATTCATGAATTCATACTTCGATCCTGTATTTATAATTTAACCTTTCTATTTCCTCTCTTAATTGTGGATGAAAATTCATCTTCTTTCCAACTGCTAAGTCAGTTCACCAGTGTTCATCAGAACTAAATAGGGACCTGTTTATACCTGAAGACATTGTTGACCTGTGCCCAAACCACATGTGCAGCAGGAGAGATAGAGACTGTCAGACCTCTAAATTACTACAAGAGAAACCCCAGACTTGTCCTACAGCAAGGTGGGTAAGAAGCCCAGAAGTGGAGATGCCTGAAATTTCTCACTTGTTCACAGTGTTCTTCAGGAAAGAGGTTGGGAATACATTTTCCTCTGAAGGCATCTAGGTCATAGAGTTAATGTAAAAAGGGAATATGGTCTGGATATCACTCTGTGAAGATGTTTAGTGTTTTCCTTAAACTACAAAGGAAACCTTTAATCTATATTAAATTGTTCCCTTTTGGAATATATAGGGCAACTGTTTTAGAAAACAGATGGGACAAATTACACAGAAGGTAAGAAGTGGAAATGACGTTAATAGTGAAATTAATTAGTATTTTGTTCATGACGGAAGAAAAAAACCTCACCTGTTTAAGTGGTTTGGGATTCTCATAAATGCAAACTTTGGGGTAGTCTAGAAGTCATCAAATATGTATTTCAGTAGCCATGGGAAGCAGATACACTAAATTGGAAATATGGGTGTGGTCTTATTTTTTTTAAAGGAACAATCATGTTGTATTCTGAGTTTTCTAAATCATAACTAATTGTTCCTGAGTTGTCTTATGACTCAGTCATTTTGATTAGAGATGGAAATTATGTGAAGCATGAGTCACAGAATTTTCTGTCCTATAGTACTTGTCAGATCTTTCAGCTGCAGTGGGCTTGCTCTGGAAAAACAACTCAGACATTTAAATCCATAACTATGATTGCTAATCCATGCTGTGATTGCTAATTATAAAGCTCCTGTGATAAAACTACATATGTTTGGGTTTGCCTGTAAGAATTTTTTTTCCTGCAAAAGAAAAAGCACTTGTTGATTTGTCTACTCTAGGTACCTACCACGTGTCTTGTGTTCCAGTTCTTGGGGAGTGATAGAGTGGCTGGATGGGCAGCTGGCATCCAGCCAAGTTCAACCCACCACAGAAGTGTGCCCAAAGGAATCGATGAAAATGATACTCATAGTGGGCTTAACTCTGCAGGCCATGCTTAGCAGTAGGAGCAGGGGAGTTAGGGAAACGAGATAGCGCTAGTTAGGCCAAGGTGTTGTATGATCTTCCATTGTAGAAATGGCTGTCTTCACATCCTGTTTGTGTGCTGGACTAGAGAAACTCCTGAAAACCTCGACCCAGAAAATCTCATAGCTGGAGCTCTGCGTTTGGATATCATGCTGTGTTAGCAAAGAAAATGGATTTTCATGTGTGTTTCCACTGACTTCATTATTGATTGGTTTACTTCCCTTGGAAGGGTAAGTTGGTTTTATCTTCTTGCCATGAAGCTCTCTAGTTATATGCAATTAAACTTAGTTACCAGCCCAAAAAAATTTGTTTATCATTTAAAATGTCATCATTTGACCCTAAGCTAGGAAACATAAGAGGGAAAGAAGGTGATTTTCTTTTTCATCTGGCATTCCAAACCAGGAACAGTTTGCTTGAAAAGCTTCCAAAAGGGACGACTGAGCAGTTGAGTAGTCTTGCTTTATTACACACATATGTATATGCACACACATACATGCATTTACTATATTTTATTTCCTATAAAGTTCAAGTTTAACTTTTTCATGAGGAATCATCTGGACTATAGGTCCTACCTTACTGATGGCAATATTTTTTTCCTCTACTATGTGTATTCTGAGATATTTTTTTGCAGGTGTGACAATGTCTCAAAAAAAGCAATGTTATAATAAGATTTAAAAAAAAAAAAAAAGTTATGCAATCTTATGCCTCAATATTGACATTAGATTCACCTGCATATCAGTTCAAATTCCCCACAAAAACTCACAGAATATATTAACCATTTCCCTATTAACAGAAGAAATAGCAGTAAAAAATTTTATGATTACATTCAACTACCATTATCTGAAAGAAACAAAAAAAGTTTGAAAACACGGAATTTATGCCTCTCATATAGTATACTCCAAGCTGCAAAGTTCAGCAGATACCGTCTGGAGGATTCTTTTTCTTTAGATTTAAAGCAGTGGGTTCTCAGAGACATATTGACATATTGCGAAAGTCTTGAAAATTCAGCTTGGAGAGGTACATTGGGATCATGTACATAGTAGTTTATGACTTTTTCCTTCAGCAAGTTCATCCATAAACTTTACCTGCTCTTCAGGTATATGGGCACCAGGGGTCTTGAAAGACTTTATATATATAAATATTGGTGGGAGAATTGGATAGTGCTTGTCTTGAAAATGGGTAAAAAGTTTAAGCAAAGCATTTTCTGAAATCCAGTGAGAAACTGATGATGAACATGAACAGTTCTTTTGGTGGTTTTTAAAAAGAAAGTAAATATTTTTCTTAAGTGTCATGGATAGGACCTAAAGGACTGGAAAAGACTTGGTAGAAACCTCCTATTCAAAAGAAGTGTATCTCATATGATATTAGTTTGATTATATCCATTTTGAGAGACAGAAGCTGTACTAAAAAAGTCACAAAATATGGAAAAGCCTTTCAGATATTTCATTTTAGGATTTCCCTTTGAAAATCTGATAACCATTCTTACTTATACATCAGAGAAAGATATAAATGCCTCCTATTCTACTTTCCAAGTTTCCCGTCATATGTTACTTTCAGACACTGCACTCACAACCCTTCTGAGCTGCATATTTGGAATGTGCTGTATGATTCATGTTGATCTATAGATTGCATTTACTGAATCCAGGTCCTTGCTGTCCCTGTGAAGTCACTCTGCATTTCACCTGCTTCCGCTACTTATTAACTCCTTCCTTTTTCTGAGAAAGCTGATAGAAGATTGCATGAGCTTCATCTTCAGTACTCTGCCCTCTCCTTCCTAGGCTGCCTGCAAGACTGTGTGGCCTGGAAGGCTGATGGTGTTGAGCCTCCCTAGGTGCAGATCTAAAACAATAGCGAGCAGAGCCTCTGTTGGCCTGCTTTCTGGCCATTGTTGGTCTTCAGGTTCTGTCTTTTAGAAATGTAGGCAGGTAAATAAAAATATGGGTCTGTCTGTAGCTCTGTACAATAACTGGGAAAGTGATGAGAGGTCAGAGCATCTTTTCTGCCTATAGATAGTAATCAAATTTCCATCCTTCATAAAAGTAACTGGGAAAGACTTTCTTTTAGAGGCCCATTTCAGTCTCAACAATTCCTGACACAACAATATATCAGGAACAATCCTGCTCCCATCATGCTGCCGAATACTGTCCTCATTTTCTGTGACTTGGTACTGCTACTCTCAATATGCCCTGAAAGTGAGTAGAATGCAACAATCCTTTTTCTGCTTACGTTAACTTGCAATAGCACCACTTTCTAGGTTGGGATGTTAATCATTCAATTTACATTATGTTTATCAGTATATTAAAACCAGCTATTTGGTGGGTCTTGAAAAAGTACATGTTTTCCTAAGAAACTACAATGAGAGCAGCAGTGTGAATGTCAAAGAGATGTAATATATCTTTGTTTAAAACTCCCACCAGAAATCTTAGGAATCTTAAATTATTTGTGTTATTAATTTACTTAATGAGCTTGCTGTTCTAATCTTGGGTCAACAAATATTTCTGTCTTGCAAGAAATATTCAAAGCAGGATAATTGTTTTCAACCCCTGAATTTTAATTAATCTTAGCTTGCATGCAAAACAAATCTCTATTTTATTACATAAAGATATGTATTTCGAAAGTGTTCCAATTTAATGTATTGATGATTGGAAGAGAGTGTTTTAAGGAACCCATTCCGTATTTGTGCTTTTAGGGCATTTTTTTCTGTCTTTCACTTATACACCAACAATGATTCATGCATCGTGTTTTAGAGCATTTATAAATAATGACATGAGATGGAAATGACTTAAAAGGAGCAGGTGTTCAAACTCTTAAAGCTGTTAGATTGGATATGCACATAGATCTTGCTTGTAAAAAAGGGTTTCTGGGAGTTATAAAACTAGAACTGTGTAAGCTTGAGACTACTTGCAATTGTATCAGGTTCAGCAAACTGACAAGGAACCTGCCAAACTTGTCAAGTGTGCAATGCCTCAAAGGCAGTTAGAAAGCATTTTTTAATTGCCCGCAAGGGTATGTAGGCGTTTGAATACATTAGGAAAGCAAGTTTTCTTATTATACTGTAAAAGGTCACAAAAAATACATTATGTCTCTCCTTATTCCAGTCTTGCTTGCTTGCTTGCTCACTCTCCTGCAAATACACACACACAAATATAAATATCATATTCAAACTGTTGTTTTAAATACGAGGACGGCCATGGAAATAAAACTGGGCTCTTGATGATGATGGCCTAAATTCAGCTTTATTCTCTTCATCCAGAATATTACATTGTCTTCACACAGCTGCACACACACACTGTCTCTTAGAATCTTACATACGAACACTATTCTTAGCTCTATTATCTATATTTACCACTAGCCTTCACATATGATTGGATGTTCACCTCTTATTTACATTCTTTCCTATGCTGCTAGGCACTGCATGGCCTTGCTGCATCCTCCGACATCAAACCATAGGAAAAATGTGACAGAAGGGAACATGTCTTAAAAACACATCAGAGACAACTTAGAAAATATTTTTTTTTTAGTACAAATTAATTTGTGCTGAATGATCATGTTTATTTAGATATTTGAGTCAAAGGTTCAAATGGCAGTTATTCCTTGGCTTACATAGTAAAAGTTGTGGCTGTCAGCTTGGCTCTAGAAACCACCACCCTGGTGGAAGGTCCTCAGACCATCACCTACACAAATAACACTACAGTGACAAACCCTATAATAACACTAATAACACAAATAACACTACAGTGACAATTAACATTCCATGGGGAAAGGGGAAGGTTAACACTGAGTGTTATGGGTACCCAGTGCTCCAGCTCTGTAAATGTCAGCTGCTGGGAGAGTGAATATTTTCTCTTTTTATCAAAATCTTAAATTTTGATAAATTTGATGAATTAGTAACAACTGTTATAAATCCAGTGCTAGGTTGCTTTGAATATTTATAAAAGCCAGGAATTAGTGTATATACCTGTTGCTGTAAGTATTTTTTTTGTATGGAAATTGAGAAGGTTAATTTAGTCATTTAAATGAGTAAGTAAACTTATTTGAACATAACACTAGCACAGACAAATAAATTATTTGCTAAAGCTTCCCATTTTCAGCATTTTTTACAAAAGCTACCTTAGCCATGAGTCTCTAAGCACGTTCATAAAAACTTGAACGTAAGAATCTATATTAATACTTCAAGATATGAATTTATTTAGAAATAAAGTTCAAGTGGTCATTTTTTAATTCTAAGATTGATTAAAAATTACATCATCATAAAAATATATGTGAAAATTTTAAACTATTTTAGACATAGTAATAGCTTTGCACCACTTCAGTAATACCATCTAAATAAGGTGGTTGACTATTACCATTTCTAAATGGATTACTAAAAATGCTTCTAAAAAGAGTAATTTAATTTACTCTGGAAGAGTTCTTTCACAGTTTATAAGAGGTTCTTGAGAACTGTTTCTGTAAAAAAGCTGTATGAAGTCATAAATCCTTTATCATCTAAGTCCATTGAGACCTGGAGTATCATGTGGGCAAATAATGTAAGTTTCAGGAAACGCAGCACTAAGAGAAAGTGAATTAGAAACTAAGAGCTTGGGGACTTTGAAGGGCAATTGTTATTTATGTCTGGATTGTGTCTGAGTTAATAAAAATTATTCACTTGGCATTGGGTATACCTCTGTTCTGCTTTGAGCATGGAAAAAAAAAAATCCTTATTTTGGCCAAAATATGAATATTCCATGCTGAAAAAGCCAGGGTACTCCATGAGAGTCAGTCACAGTTTTACTTCTAGCTTCATTTGTACTGTCTTTCACCACAGATAATTTCATCAGGTATAGGTAGAAAAATCACTAGATCTTACAAATTTTTATTGTGCAGCTATAGGCATTAAAATGAAACACAAAGTTATATACTATAGATACATGTTGTTGATGTAATATGCTACCTGAAAAGCCAGCTCTTGACAGATGCACCTGCATAACACTTTTCCCAGGTGCCATGCCAATGATTTCTTTGATAATAATTCACTAAATAACATAAATAGCAATATTGACTAGAATATTGGCATATAGAACCAACATATAAATAACTGTAAACTTGCCCTTTCCCTAATTTCCCTTCCTTATTAGCGCAGAAATACCTTTTACGTTCCTGTCATTGCTAGAAGCTATTTCTTAGAATACAGCAGCTCTCACCAGAAATTAGAGCTGAAGAAATTTTACATGCAGATCTGTTGCTTTGAAATTTGTATATTTTTCTCCAGAAAAAAACAATTTTACAAGATTGTAAGAAAACAACCAGTGATTCAACAATATAAGTGGAGAATGTTCCATAAAACTCAAAATCTCTCCCTTTGTTTCATATGATTGGAGAATGATCAAAATCAGCATTTTTTGTAACAAAATACTGGGATAAAACTGTAAAAGGTCATTGGGACTATGAAAGTGGAAATTGTTTACTTATGACAGGTCTTACACTTAAAAGAGTTTGTCTGTTTGTATCTGCATGTAAAAATATGTATTTGTAACTGCAGTTTTAAGAAATTTTATTGAATTTTCTCCTAAAACAGCTTCATCTATCACATACATGTGATATGTTATACTTTCACAAAGTTTTATAATGTCATACTTTATGAATACATTATTCTCTAATTATGAAAGTGGAAAAACAACTTTGTAATACCAGGACTTCCAGCAAATATCTAACCACAGATTCTGTTAAACATTATGCTTTCAAATAAGTCACTAAAAAGTCAAAACTGGAGTATAAGTTGAGCTGCAAGACAAGAGTATGGTAAAATTTTCTTCAGGAAATTAACTGGTGTATTCCTTGATATACTTCTCAAAAAAAGTTGCATTAAAAGAAAACAGAACAATATTATTTCTGATTAAAACAAATGGAAACATGGAAAGTCCTCTTTCCCCACCAAAACAAATTATCCTTGAGGCATTTGAGAGTTTGAATTCTTTGTGCATCCGTGAAGGAAGCTTTTTCTTGACCCAGTGAAAGTAACAAGACTTTGTTATCCTTGCTGTTGTGATCTCGGAAGGCTATGATTTATTTCTCTTCATATACAGCATTTTTTTTAAGCAGCTGAATATATATCCTTAGAGTTTTCCTCTCTTATGCAAAAAGAGAAAATGTTAGTGACACTGGAAGCAAAATAAGGATGAAGCAGATTAAAATGTATCAAGAAAGTCATTTAACTGGCATGCATTTTGTAAAAATTGACATTAAAATCTATCATTGCTGTTATTTCTAAACTTTAGTTAGAATTTCACTATTCTGATTTTCGTTGTACAGGCCTTTATAATGTTTAAACAAGGATAACACATGTTTTTTTCCTAATACTGGGGGATATAGAAAGATAAGTTGCATTGTCAACTTCCCTTCTGAAATAGACTTCCTGGAAATAATTTTGTAATTTCTCAGAGGGACATGTCTTAAGAATTTTTTTCCCTTTCTTGGAAGGTAAAGCTAAAGCTTTGAACCAGTGAGGTCTTGCACCCTACAGAGGGATGATTTTCCTAGTAATTGAAGTACAAAATATCTGCAACATCCATACTCCACAGCTTGAGTAAAATGTATTCATCCTGCATCATTTTTTCCTAAGCAAAGTATTTGCCTGTCAAAGCATGGGACAGAAGAGACAAGAATTAAGGGCACAAAAGCAACAGAAAGCAGGATAAATCAAATTTAAAGCACTAATATGCTATTAGAGAGAAGTATGTTCTGCCATAAAGTGTTCCTGTGGGCTCTTCTACCTTCCTTGATCCTAGCTGAAGAACAGCTAACATTTGTTTAACTACTTCCATATCACCTATTGACACTGTGTTTTGCTACAGAACTACTGCAGTATGCATGTTGGTTTGTCTGCAGGGTACTTTTGCTAGCAGCAATTTTGATCTCAAAAAAATTCTGCATCTGCTGCATTTTCAATTGAATAGTATGGGTTTACATTGAATTTTTCATGTACTAGTTTAACCTCACAAAAACGATAAGTACCTGGGCCTTAGGCATTTTGAAAATACACTCCCTGGAACCCACAGTTGGGACTTCAAGGAAAAATAAATGTCTTAAGAACAAAAGCTCCACTCGTGTTCTGAAGCTTTTCGAGTTGCCTATGAATTTTCAAAATCTGCATATCAAATTTTCAGCATAAAGTACTACAGCTATCTGACAGGTTAAAAGAAAATAATAAAAACAACAATAAGGTTTAGGAAAAAAGTATGAATAAGCAATGTGTTTTCTTGAACTTATTTTGTTTATATTTTACTGTATTTGAAACATGTCCATTTTCCTGTATCTCTAACACATCTCATTGCAGCACTTTATATGCTATTAAAAGGAAATAACTAGTCAGAACAAAGTGTATTCATGGGCATCGCATTTCAGATTTTTTGCTACAAATGAAGTCCCAAAGCTATATCAAGAAGTTTTCATCAACACATGTGTTTTCTACAAAGTCTTGTCTTTTCACACATTAACTCCAGGGACACATGACCCAGTTTTACCTGTCTGAGAAGGAAGATCATGTCCTTGGCCCAAATTTGCTATAGCTCCCATTACAACAAAATTGTCCAGGTATTTTTCTTTAAAATTTAAAGCAACAGTATACATTAGTTGTATATTTAGAAAGGTCTCCTGAAATAAGGAAGCCTTGTGTGAATTTCTCCTCTGCTAAAGTACTGTCTCTAAATAAATAACTTCTGAAGTATAGTGATATATTAAAATTTGAATATCATAAATAGCTTCTTTTTGACCAATAAGAATGATGAAAAAGGGAAGCCTAGAAACCTAATAGGTTAAAGAAAAAATAGCTGTATCAGTATCTGAAGAACAGTTTCTTGTTCTCTGTTGTGACAGCAGATTTTATGGTAATTACTGTGTAGTTGTAAACTAACTTTTTAACATTTAAATAAATGGATAATCTTTCACAAAGTTTTGTTGATGCTATTAAATATATATATATACAATTTTGTCTCTTTTTTGTTTTCTCATCTCAACCACAAAGCCTTATCTTTCTTTTGGATGTTACCTCCACTCCAAAGAGATTTTCTTTTTGTCATTACAAACCTCTTGTTCTTTTTTTTTAAAGAATAAAACCGGGACTTTGCTTGGAGAAAATAATGGCTTGCTAAAGACAGAGTAAATATTGATGGGGTAGGCCTGCTGCACAGGGAAAAGTCAAGGCCTCATATGTCACTGAGACATGAATAAAAAGCTGTTGTTTGGTAAGTCTGAAGTTCATTGATTAGGGTGAAGAAATGTTAGCCATGCTAATTCCAAATCTGTCACAGGATCAGGATGTTGACAAAGTGTTAAAAGGATTGAGTAAAACTGTCATTAAACACAGTTTCTTCAAAGGATGAAAGGGAGAAAACATTTTTACTGAAGTTTCAGAGTAGTTTTGTAAGGACTATAGACTTATTCCACCATTTGGTACAACACCTTGAAAGTGAGGAAATGAAACTTTAAGTTTATAACTCTTACAGGTGGTATCCTAGAGTGAACATTTAATGGACTGTCATGTTGTGTTTAGAAGCCCACAGCTTCCACATGATAACATAAATATGTCCAAAAATGCCTTTGTCCATTTATTATTTGTTATACTAATTTCAAACCAAACAAAAGGTGCTTCTATTATAGGTTTATGTTTTCTAAAAATCATTGAATTTGGAATAAAATAAGAGCAGAATTCAAACAAAAAGAAAACCACATGGTCCTATTTGTGGTGTTGAAATGGAGCCCCTTTTCTCATCCTGGAAAATTCTAATCTGATTTTGTGTTCTACAAGAAAATCTAATCTGTTTCACATGTCCTTCTTAGCCTAGAGCTAGGCTGGTGAGCTTTCATGAAATCAGCCTTACTTTGTACTGTTGTTCATTCAACACTAATGTGACTAGAGCCATTAGCTCAAACTTCATGATCTATGTGTATGATTTAGTGCATGAAAAAGTGCTTTTTGGGAACCTTACTGGTTCTGAAGCTTATTCAACTTCTGCAGGCTAATTCATCTTTAAAAATGGTCTAGGTGTATATGCCTGTGTTTGTAAAGATTACTGAAAGTTGTATATATCACTCAAGAAGTATTTAAGATTTGTCTCCAGAAGACAGTAACAAGGATCTCACCTTTCTTAGTTATAAAGTGTTCTCAAATTCTGGGAAACTTTTGATCTTTCAAGTTCTGGCATGCAAGTGAGATTCAATTACTTGCTCATACACATTTACCTTCTTTTCATAAGTCTGATATCTTCCTACTATCTTGCATGTGATACTATACAGTCTGGTAAGTTTTCAAAATACTAGATGATACATATTTCATATTTCTGGATATCCACTTCCTCAGCACTATGAAAATCTTTATTTGCAATGTTTTAGAGCCTAATCTCATAGGGTTTGCTTGAGTAACAAATATCTTTCTGGGTTTCCATTTTGGCCCTGACATTACTTTTCTTTGCCTCTATTTCTGAAGTGGGAGTAGCTTTCTGGACAAAACCTCTCTTTCATCTCATCCCGTTGTTTCTATCTGCCAAAAATTAAAATTTATTTAGGTAATGTACTCTTAAATCTTGGGATTTAGCTGTAGCAATAAATATTTTTATTACACTAAAGGGACTCTTTGTACTTGTCAAGGTGGTGCTAAAGGCTCCTTAGCCAAGAACTTTTCAGAGAGGACAAGAAAATAATTTTTAATATTGATACCTTCTTTTCATTTTCCATTGTCTATATAATTACTATTTCTGAATACAGTTAGAGTGTTCCAAGTTTTTTTCCTATGAAATCCCAGGTAGAAATGCAATAAGCAATAAGACAGGCTCCAAAAGAGCTTTGTCTATCAGGTGTCAGATTTTCCTCATTTGTGATGGTGCTTAATGCTGACTTTGCAGATTCCCTGATTTTTTCACTGTATATCTTAGCAGTTTACCAGCTTCTTTTATTTTATATAGTTCACCTATATAGCACCACCAGCTCTCAGAACCTCAAGACTTGCTATGAAATAAGTTGTAAAAGATATATATAACACAGGGTAAATGGAAGAGTTCAATATTTCAGAATTTTATCTGAATGTATTGAAAACATCATTCTTGCCACTGTAGGAAAAGTCTGTTTAAGTTTAAATTAATAATATATTGCATCTAATTATTTTTAAATTTAATTTATTTTAGTGAGTAATTTTACTATTCATTACTTTACCATTAACAGGCATCAATTTACAAAATATTAGATTAAATATCATAATTTAACTGGAACAAAAAGGATACAAGTGGTATTAAGTAAGATAACTGATTCAACATGCATCCCCTCACCTTCTTATTACCTTTGGTTCTTTCATAATGGATGCTAAGATTCAGGAGGAAATATTTTACCTTAACATGTAGTAATTCATTTTTAAGTGTTAGTTCAAATATGTCATAGCATAATATCAGATGCCATACCAAATATCTAACTAGTAAGAGTTGATTAATCATCAGAAACTGGCCAAGAATGTATTATGACCTGCCCTTGAAGAAAGTAGGTATGTAGCCATTTTGATTATCACTATCTATAGCAGTATAGCAATATAAAAGCGTAAAAATAACACAATAAAATGTATAAGGAAAAGAAAGAAAGGGAAAGAAAGGATAAGACTAGAAAGATATTACTATTCATGGACCAGTGGCAAGACTTGATTATTGCAATTTCCATATCTGTTGGTCAAAGTGATGGTCACAGTCTTGATCCGTCAAGGGTAGAGGAAAGCCCACAATAAACAAAGTTTAATATAGACTGAGATTCAAGTGGAAACATCCAGGTACCTCCTCTGCAGCAGTGTTGCAACACTGTGGAGCATAGACAGTCCTCCGGTGGAAGGACCAGAAATTAGTCTGGGGGTGCTGTGGGAGTCTTTGATGGTTTATGACACCATCTAATACTCAGCTACCTCTCATGTCAGTATAGTTAAGCCAACTGTGCCCCATCAGAAGGCTTACATGTGGATGTCCAATGTGTCCTCTTGGGGGGAGTTTTACAACTGAGGAAGTTGTGTAAGGGAGGACATTGGCATAATAAAAGCAGTATCCAACCCCACAGTATCTGCTGCTTATCTGGCTCAAAACCCAGTTTGTAGCCTACAGAGGTGAATGTTTACCCCCTTTGTCTTATGTGGATCAGAGGTTTATGCCATCACACACCCAAAACCTCTCTTTTCAGCCAGGGAGGTGCAAACCCCACCTCAACAAAGCACCCTGCTGCTGCTGCAAATGGCTGATTGTTTTGAGTCATTCGCCATTAACATTTCAGTCTCCCACAGACTGTTAAAAAACTTCCCCGTTTGACCACCCAAGACCTATTCTGGAAGCCACACTCACACCACCTGGGTTGGGACTGAGGCCCCTTTGCACTTACACACCCCACACTCACACAGTCAGACCAGGTTTCCTTACCACCTTGACCCCAACTGTCTCATGGCAGTGTCTCGGCCATCTCAATTCTTAAAATAGTTTAATCATGGTGCAGTAACAAAATAATAGCTTGAGCTGATGCCTCAGAAGAAGAACCCTGAACAAAGGAAACCCTGTGCTTTTATACCCTCACAGTCTAAGCCTGTGAAAGACAGGGCTCCTGCTGTGTCTCTGAGCGTCCACTCACCTGTCTGGGCCATAGGTCTCTGTGCCATTTATTGTGCAAAGGGTTGACAGTTCATGTCCTCTTGCCTAGGGCTCCTACCACCCAGAGCTCAATCTGCAGCTGGCACTGCAGCTTGCAAACTGAGCTACCTGCAGTGTATGAATTCCTCCATAAGAGAATCTTGGGATTTTGAATCTGGATTTGAACACATTACCAAAACACGACAGGCTTCATGATAATTTTCTTGAACAATATTCCTTTTACATCTTCCGTGTATTGTGCCATGGCTCCCATGGAATATTCTCTGACAGTTCATCCAGTCTAGAACTGGTTTGGGATCTTTACCTAAGAATAGATATTAACTTGATACCTAAGTTTCTTTCAAGGTAAGTAAAGTCTGTGTTTTAAAATCCTTCAGGCTGAGGAAGGGATTGGAGTCAGGCCATCCATCTGTTACATGAGTATCTTGATGTTATTGTGTTGGATAAAAGAATGAAAGACAACAGGTTTTGAAATAAATACTGCCTCTGTGTTCTAAAATTCAATAACTAACTTTGCAAGCTAGTGAAGGACTCAGCCTTTAAAAGAGGAAGACACTTCACCCTGGAATAAGATGTCACCCTGGAATATGATACTTACTCTCCAAAATTAGGTTCCCCAGTGTTTCTTATAGGCAATCACAAACAACATTCACTTAAATCCTCTTCCTGACAATTCAGTTCTCTTTCTCCCCTTCAGTTGTACAGCAAGTATATATACATGAGGGGTTTTTTAGACTCAGCTACCAAGGCTCAAGAGCCTAGAAGTACTTATATCAGAACTTAAATCTTTCCATGAATTTCAGTATGAATAATATGACCTCAACAGAGAGTTGGGATGGAGACAGAACCAGCTCACAGAACATCCCTCTCAGCTTTCTCTCTACTCCCCTCCACAATGTGAAGAAAAACCTCCAAACATCAGAAAGAGTTAGTATAACATTTACAACTGGTTTTAGCTAAAGACAACATAGTTTCTTATTAGTAAGCAAACTCCACCTTTTATATCTATCTACATCTATTACCGATGTATATCTATATCTGAAAGATACCACAAGTGTCAGCTCAGAGGAAAAAAATCCTCTATACCTTAAGTAAGACCCTTATTTCACCCCTTTCAAAAGGCATAGCATGTTGAACTAATCCTTCGGTTTTGTTACGTCATACAACATTCGGGAGACTTAGTGTTATATTCAGAGGTTACCTCTACAGTATACAGCTACCAAAGAAAATGCTTTGAGAATTACAAGAAGAGGAGTAAAAAAAGAAAGTACTTTTAACATCCGCAGTTGTAACTGTTCAACTTCTGTTCTGCAGGGTCTGTGTCTGAAAAAGTGGCTTTATGCAAAATCATATGGCATATGACATACCTTGTCTTCGATAACTAAAGTTACCAAAGTGGGTTGATTTTTTTTCCCCTATACAGAGGAAATGTGGACTGCAGTAAAGCATTTTCAATACTACATTGAGTAAATTATAACTCAGAGCAGAGAAATGTCAGTTTTTTCTAGAATTATAAAATAATAGACTTTTGGTTGCGGGAGACCAGGAGTGATATTACTCATAACATTGTACATTGTAGTTAAAGTTTCCGTTGATGGTCTTGTACAAAAAATAGGAGTGTTCCTTCTCTGATGTTATAAGGTATGATTACTAGAGAGAAAGAGAGGCATATACAGTAAGAAATGTGTGATTTGAAAGATGGAAAACAGTTTCACACAACTTGATTGTGTGTGGAAGGACATGTATTTACAGACTAGTAACAACATTATTTTGCTACAAGATCAGATTTTGCTAAGGTCAGAAGTTGAAAATAATAAAAGAATTATAAATAACTAAAAATATTAAATAAAATAATATATAAAATTAAATACAAATATTATATATAGACCTGTGTATAGCAGCTGATATTAACATTGAGAGAGACAGCTCTGTATTCCAAAATGAGAAGGAAGAGAAACAAGGGGTGACTTTGACATGAGGGGGACCAAGGGGGGCAGGTAACCTATAAGGAAGTTTACACAGCAAATTAGAAAAAGATTTCTAATCATCGCAACAGTGAGAATTTAAAACAGTTTTCCAGTAGTGTTTGTGCAAGCAAGAGTTTATTGACATTTAGATGGTCCTGATGCTGTTTATGAGAAGAATTTTATGACTGATTGACTGTGATTAAATCTTTCTAGCCCATACATTTTATCCTGTCTTGCGGAATCTGGAGTCTGCTGGCAAAAAAAATACGCTGTTTAAGAGGTAAAAGTTGTACTTTCAAAAGTCACCTTCTCAAAAGCTGTTTGTTTTATTTCCACAGGCAATATAAAATACTTATTTGGCAGGAAAGATCAAGGTAAATAGAAAGGACTTTTCCCAATGAAAGTGCAACAGTACTTGCATTCAGTCCACTGGCTGCAAAAGGATATGGCCTGTGTACTCATGCCAGGTTGCAGTTTATAGGTAGGTGGATAAAATGCTGGTGTCCAGCTAAAAAGAGAGGGAGACAGTTTCTCAGCAATGGGTTTAGAAATCCCAAATGGGCCTAATTTGGATTAGATTGTAGTTCTATGGGCTTTCCAAGATTCCATTATTGCAGAGATTCAATGTAAAGTTCTGAGGGAATTAAACATTGTATGGCAAATCCCCTTATTATATGCCTTTGTAATCCTTTACAGGGGTCAAGTTTCAAAGAAGGACTATTAAATAGAAATTATGATTTTCCCGAACTGCTGTGATATCACAAGAATTCATATTCAAGTGACATTTCTAGCTCTTTTTCTTTCCAGATGTCAATTACAAATTTGAAAGGCATCAACACCATTCTCATTTATATTGTTTTCTGCATGTGAGTAACTTTTTTTAACCTGAGTCATTGCAGATTTATTCCAGTGGATGAAACAAATTTTATGTCTATTATACCACTTTGCTTTCTGTGCTTAGAGTTGAAATGCGATTTTAAACAGACAAAAAATAGAGTTTATGTATATCATTTTTTCCTGAATCAAGGATCCATAAAGGACCTGTAATTCTAGCATGAACTCTGCTTTTTCTTGGTTAAAAATTCTTTTCTCATGTGTGAATCAAATTGAGCTTGTGTTTCATTCTGAGTTACAATTAACTCCCTCTAATGTCAGCAACATCTTTTTTTCACACTTACACAGGTGTAAAATGAGTGAGATTCCACTCAGTGCAGTTCTGTTTACCTTGCCCATAGTAACAAGAATAGAACATGTTTTGACTGGAGATAAGACTGATGATGGTCAGTTGCAGTTCTGATAAAGTTCAGACAAAAATGATACAGTTGCAGCCAAAAATTGGCACTTTGGGGTCCCTAGGTCAATAAAATTTTCATTAAGAGTATCATTTAGTTCGGGTTTTCAGTTACCCACATCTAACTGTCTAGTGCTAGCTGTGATGACTGGGGATATTTCAGCTGGAATCCAACCAGTAGCTAGGATTTCCGAAGATGTAGTGCTATGTATACAGCTCCTCATGGGTGTCTTAGGTCTCCATGTTATCTTAAAAGAAAAGTGGGTAACAATTTGTGGGAAACGGCATCAGGCCATGTATATATATCTGGTGATTTTCTACATTGGGAAAATAAAAATGTCAAGGGAAAATCTGTTATGCCCTGAATACAATAGTGATGCAAAAATAAGCTGCAACTTAGAAAACATTTAATATTTTTATTCAAAGTGTAAGGGTGGTAAATAGCTGCAACTAGACTTGAACGAGATATAAAATGGCCACTTAAGATATATAGATGGAGATGGACTGCAGACAGTATGGGTAATAGTACTGTGTAGAAATTATTTTTAATAATTTTTGTAGCTAATATATTCTTCGTTCAAGTAATAGAATATATATTGAACCCGAGTCTGCTTTCCACTGTGATAACATGAAGTAAATGACTCTGTTTAAGTAATTTGGGGTCGTATGAGCATAAAACTGATGTAAAAAGCTAATCAGGACCATTATATCCTCTGTGTGTAAACCAAATGTGTATTTGGATTTTCTTGTGAGAATTCCAGTAAGACTATTATTAAAAAAACAAAACAAAACAAAAAACCTAACTGAACTCCCCCCAATCCCCACCCCACCTCCCCACATAGTGAACTACAGATATTAACCAAAACCCTTTGTCATTTTTTCATTCTCTGTCTATTTAGTCTGTTTTCACACAGAAAACCTCAGTAATAAATTCATTGCTTATTTTAGTCAATTGACTGTATTATTGCATTCCTGAATTAATGTTCCAGTAGACAAGCTGCTTAAAGACTTCTGAGCTTTTAGATAGCTTATACCAAAAAGAGAATATATGAAACAACTAAGTAGTGAAGATAAAAGTAGAAATAAATAAAAAGATTTGGTCTTCAATTTAATTCCTAAGAAAGTCTGGGTAGAAAACTGTTGTATGTCTAAAATTCACAGAGTAGCTATTTTATGTCTCTTAGTAAACTGTCAGGAGTTTTCTTTTTTATTCCATGTGTATCAGAACTTTCCAGAGCTAAACAGAACTTTATTTAGGTATAGAAATAAGATTTTATGTTATGTAAAATGATTGTATCAGTCAGTTATTGTATTGCACCAGCACTGTACTATACACTACCAAAACACAGTGGGATACAGACTTTACTTCTAAACCCCTTTTGGGCTATGCAGGCCAGAGAAAGGCAAAGTGTAAGAAGATAAACAGCACCGAAAAGGTAAATGATTTGCCCACAAGTCAAGACTGTGGCAGAGACTCTGAAAAAAAAATCCAAGCGTCCCCGAGGATCCTTGAGACTGTGGGACCTACTCTCTCTCCCTCTTCTACTCATTCCTCTCAGCACATCAGCTGGGCAATTCCACCAGATCTGTAGGCACCTTCCAGCAACCCTGGATTTTGACAACAGTTCACAGCTCTTCAGTGCTTCTTCAATTTTTTTTTCCTGAATATAGAATGTCTTCTCCAAATGTTTCTTTTTTGTACAGTCATTTTTGTGCTAGGATAAACTTTTTACTTGTGTTAGGACCAATAAGAACGACAAAAGACATGAGTCTCCTGACTGACCCTGCAGTGATCTGCACGGTAGGGCAATGCTTTAATTTAACCTCCACACTTCCATTTCTTCACAGAAAACAGGTGTTTGCAAATCCATGTTGTAAACTCGTACTCACGTGGAAACCAGTCCCACTCCTCCAGTATTTGCTGGTTCGAGTGCACAGAGATAGATTTGTATTCATGAGCACATGGCTTAGATCTCTTGTAGTATGTAGTTGTCTTTGTGTTTGGCAATCTCAGAAGTACAGTGCCATCTGACTCTCTTTGGGTTTTTTTTTTTAACTGGACCTAATCTTGCCTAATTGAGTTTTTCAGTTCTATTTGTTCTGTTTCTTATTTTTAAATGAATTTTCATGTCAGTGTTTTTTTCTTCAGATCCCAGACATCTTGCATGGCTTTCATCTACAAACATCTATCTAAGTATCTGAAAGGAGAATATCAAGGGGATGGAGTAGGGTGTTTCTCGGTGCTGCCAAGAAATAGGACCAGAGGCAACATGCAGAAACTGATGTACAAGAAGCTCCAGCTGAGCATGAAGAAGAACTTTACTGCACAGGTGACCATGCACTGGAATAGCTTGCCCAGAGAGGCTGTGGAATCTCTCCCAATGGAAATATTCAAGAAGTATGTGGATGCAATTCTATGCAATGTGCTCTAGAAGAGCCCTGCTTGAGTAGGGAGGTTGGACCAGATTACCCACTGTATTCCCTTCCAATCTTCCCCATTCTGTGATTCTGTGAAACTCTTTCAAGTCAGTGCTACTCTTCCAAAAGGCTAAAAGAAGGTCACGTAGCTATGCCACACAAAACTGGGCTATGCGTCACTCCTAGGGGTTGCACAGCAAACCTATGGGTGCCAGGATCAATACTTTCCATGATTGTAGGCAAAATTCATCCCATCTACCTTTGGCCAGATAAATTTGAAGATTAGTTACATGGAGTTTGATGTCGCATCCTTACGGAGAAACATCTACAATTTTTAAATGCTCATGGTCAAAAAGGAACAACAAAAGTCAGAGGGTAAGCAAACAATCAGAAAGTTTTATTAGTAAATCACATAATTGGCATGGAAATTCATTTTTAGTCCCTTAACTACTATATAAGCACACAGCAGTGGGGTTTAGATAAAGGGGTAGGGTGAAAGCAAAGAGAGAAAAGAAGAGATTAATTAAAGAGGGAAAGAGAAAGAGAAAAAGAAAGGGAGTACAAGAGATCACCAGTCCTTGTTCCAGTGTCAAACTAGTTGATGGGATGTCAGTCCTTGTTTCAGTGCCGATATAGATGATGATATGACAGTCTTGGTTTCAATGTCCATCCAGCTATGTCAGTCCTATTGATGTGATGTCCAGGATCCTGGGGGCACTACCCAGTCTCTCTGGAGTATCTTCTTATGAATAGGTTTCACTGCCTTGAAGGTAGGTTTTCTCTCCTTCTATGCAAACTACTTTTCATGCATAGTCTATTCTTTCAGACCTTTATGGAAATCTCTCGGAGGTCTTTGGGTTTCTTGGGTGGTCTTGATCCCCCTCTACAGACCATGTCCACTTCTTGACCTCATTCCAGCACTTACGTTGCTTTTTGTTTTGTTGTGTCTCTGTGGACCAGAACAAGGATGTTTGTCCCAGAAGAGCATTAACCTACCTCCTTATGATCCCCCTTCTCTAGCCACATCTTGCTCTTTCCCACAGCATGTTAACACTGACAGTCCTAGGTTATTACGAACAAGTCTTGTCTGTTATTACCAACAGTCCTTGGTTGGCTCAACAGCCCTCAGAGTATCAGTGTTTAAGACATACACATTAGTCTCTTCTGGGTTCTACATGGAGTTAGAAGGGCATCCTCCTGAAATTATTGCACCCTGTCTTAAGATGATTTTCCAAGAAAGGTTGAATAAATCCTTTATCACTCCACTGATTTCAAAAGGAGTCTGAGTTACTAGCTTTGGCCAAAAATCTACATGCATTGGGCCTGGGAGAAAGGTGTTGGAGATGATTATCACCATATGTGAACAAAAAGATTTTGTTGTTATACAGAAATGAAAATCCAGAAAAGTGAAACCAGCTGCATTGCTACCTGTGATAATTTGAAAGGGAACAACATATAAAAGCTTTTTTATAAAATAAACCAAAGAGCCAGCTTTCAATTTATTCAAAATACTTTTTTTCCCTCCTCCTTTCCCTAATGCCTACACATCTGACTTTTTTGAATGACTTTTCAAAAAAATAAATCAAATACCTTGCTTAATCTATACTCATTTATATGATATTTAGGAAAGCACAGGTCAATAATTTATCTGAATATAAATGTGGATGACAAAGAGAGGATGACAGGTGAAGAATTAAATCAACAGACTGAAAAGTATTTGGATGCCATCTCATTTACTTGAAAGAGCTAATTGAATCAAAAGAACCTCTACAAAAGAGCATTTATAAAGTTGTTAAATAGAGTTTTTTTCAAATCAAGGATTATTTGAACTGGATTAGAAAGACTCCTTTGCAAATGGATGTCACTCACTTCTCAAAATTGAATTTATTTGCAGGTGGGGACTAATTTAAAGTAAAGAATGTCTCTTAGCACCACAGGCCAAAAAACCCCGACTCCCCTAATACGTATTCAAAATGTACCTACTCCTGAAAACAATGCAGCGTTAAACCGCTATATATATAAACCACTATATATAGTGGTTTATAGATAGTTTTATATATGTATGATAGTGCTGCAAAATGCCCTGTCCTGTAGAGAGCTGAGTTCATGATCAAACAGAAATTTTGCTTTGTAGACCGATGGAGGCTGGGAGACTGTTGAGATCTAATGAAAACATTTTCCTCTGGGAGATTTTTGTTCATGTGTGGATGTCTGTCACCCACTGTGACTTAATTCAGAGTGACATGAAGCAGTAACTTCACATCATAGAGACTTTCTGCTACTTGGTGTGCCCTGGTGGTAGAGTATTGTGAAGGAGGGTTCACTACATCGTGGGATGTTAAAAAGGATTTTGTTAAGAAGGGCCATAATTGCATATAACTGTAATCTAAAGAAAAAAAAAAACATGAAAAGCACTTAGACATAGAAAAAATGTCTAGTTAGTACTCTAATATAACATTTCTCATGCTTCTAAGATGTGGAAATCACCTGTATTTTGCAACAAGGCAATATCTAAATAAAGTTTCCATAATAAAAATACTGAAAATTTACTCAAACAAAACAAAGTCTGCTGCAAATATTGTAGTGTGGTATAGCAAGCTATTGTTAGCATCTGTTTGATAACTTTCCTCAAAGGTGATAAACAGGTTTGAAAAATTAAGTTTTGATCTAATGCAATTTCCTTACTCTGCATCACATCCCAAAAATGCTGGTAGCCTAAGTCACATCCTTGTACTACAGGTAAAATTAACAGAGCCCTAATATAGCATTAAAGAGCTTGTCTGAAACACTTTTCAGTGCCTTTGAGCAATTGTTACAGTGAAACCCTGTTGACTCAATTCAGTCAAAATGAGATGGATGAAAAAGTTATTAATTAACTTACTTTACTGAACTTATATACTTGAATCCACAGAACTTCCAACATACTAGAAGCATTTTTGAAGGTTTTATAAGAGGCCTTGTGACAGAAGAAGGAGTATGGATAAGTGATTTTCCACTTTCCTGTCTAGCCCTTTACTTCTTCTCAAACATGGAGCTTCTCCTACCATCCCTGAAGAGACAATAACAGACACTGGCAAGCGCAGGGACCAGTGTAAATTTGTTAACCCCCAGATAACACACTAGCAAACAGATATACAATCTAGTTTATTTCCTTGTTCTAGGATGCTTTATTTATCTGTTTTAAAAAATTCAAACTTTGATTGGTGTCTCTTAGGTTCTTTTTCTGACTGTATGCTTCCCTTCTTCCCCACTCTCTTCTCAACTGTTTGCTCTCTACACAGTAGAATCAACCCCATCCTTTTCAAAGCATGGGCACTGTGTCCAAATGGGCTAAAAAGACATAGCCCTTCATTTTGGCTTTGCCTGTCTATCTTTAATTCTTTCTCTAAAACAACTTAACTTTAAAAAGAACAATTGGACTACTCATCAAAAGGGTTGCTCTGCATGGTCTCGGTCTGCGGCTCAATTATATTTCAAGAAAGAATAGAGCCCAGGGAAATTAAATATTTCCGTGCTTTCTGTACATAAGAAATTTTTGTCAGCTATCCTACCCCCAGGTCTTTCTTCTTTTCTTCCTACACAGCTCAAGTGCACATGTGCCATTTCTGGCAGGCAGACCAGGCTTGGAATGTGACTGGGACGGAAAGGAGAGTTTTAGAACAAACTATTTAAGTTTCAAAACAAAAAGAACTCCTGAATCCAGTGAACACTAGTCCAACTACATATTTTTCAGATTTTTAAAATCCTATAAAATTACTTCAGAGGTTTTACCTTCACTAACCTCACCTCTATAAGGCAAGAGATATGATAAAATCCTACTAAAACATTCACTTGAAAAATTGGTTAAGTTTTGAAGAGGAATATTGCTAGCCCAAGTCAGTTGACCTGATTTACTAGCTGTGACCCACCCGCTGCTACTAATGATTACACCTCCTGACAAAAGGGTGAAAAATATTTGTTCTTTGTAGGTTTCTTTTAACCTGTTTTCAGAGTTCTCTCTATAATGGGGAATTTAAATATCTCTTTTCCGAGCTTAAATTTTGCTGCAGACCTGCCCCAACTTTTATGTTATATTCTTATTGTTAAAGCAGCTGAACCAGGAGGTGACACAGCATGTTCCAATTTAGCTCTTTAAATAGAAATTAAGTTTTAGAGTATCCCAGTTGCCTGAGGCTACTGTGCACAACAGCTAAGCAGGAGACTGAAGCAGACTCCTGGGATTTGGATGACTTTGCTTTAAAAAGTCTCTGTCTATTACACTGTAAGATGTTTAGAAATAATAGAAAGAGATTATTTTTTTATATCTTCTATGTGTTTCCCTATTTCATTTCCATAATACTCAGAAAAAATGCATCCTGAGATTGGCATTATGTAGTAGGGAAATTTCATTTCTCCTGTGTTTCCTGGACAAATTGAATTCCCTTTCTAGGTTTAATTTCATATCTATGGTTTATATACTATATTTTCCATCATCATTATTGCTATGGGCATGAATCTGAAAGGGTCTTTTAAAATCTTAAACTTCGGTAACTGCCTCTTGCCAAGAATTCACTAGTTTTCAGGAGACCAAACTTCAGTTTCCATGTTACTGGTTTCCTAGACAAACTTGATCAACTCACTTCAACTCTATCTGTGCCCTAATTCCATGGCTGTGAAATGAATATGGTCGCTACGAGCCTCATTTGTAGAAGAGGCTGAGACAACAGAAGGTAAATATGTTTATTGTCATACCTTAATATTTAATTAGATATAGTTTTGGCCTGGATAACACACTGCTTCAAGCCTAAGCTGTCTCCCTCATAAGAGGAGGTGTTTCAGTTTTTTTCTTATGTTTTACCTGTGATTCAAAGACCCAACCGGGCATGAAGAATGGTCAGGTGTGCGCTGACCAATCCAAACAAAACCATAACACATAAAGCCTCTGTTATAAATGAGTGTCTTCAGCTATATAATGGCAATGGTTCACTCTATAACTTGCTACATAGATCAAGCATACATAGGAAAATTAGATTAGAATCAATGTAGAAGTATTTACATAGACTTGAGATGCAAAAGGGTGAGGGTGCAAAGGATACAAAAAGGTAAGGGTGTAAGATGGTTTAGCAACACTTAATCATTGACTCATTCAATATTTATAAAGTGATGTAATAGAATTTATTACAATTACAACAATGACTTAATTATAGATTCATTATAACAACATTCATACCATAAACAAATCACATGCATGCAAACAGAGCTGTGAGACTCTATGCATGGAAAGGTACCTACCAAAAATTTCCTTCAGGTTCATTGAAACATTCACATCAAATTCCTTAGTTTTTCTCAACCTGCATGACTTCCACTTGAAGAGTATGTGTCTGTGTGTGTGGGTGTTTATCAGTCTAGACGTTGTCATCACTGATGGCCTTTCAAGTATCGCAAACCTGAGGGCTCCTGAGCTCCAAGTGACACCCCTTTCAGAGGGAGGTGTTGATGAAGCCCATTGAAGTCCAGGAGGGCTCAAAGAGGATCAGTTATAGGGTAACAAGATGATTTGTTTTAGTCACCAGAAAGTGGTCATAATCTATGTTTGTAACTACTGGACTTTTTTGAAAAATAGTCCTGTAATAACTGTAGCCCCTCTTGGGCTACAATTCAGTTAAATGATGTACCAAGGCTGACAAGGATATCCTATCCTTTGTCCTCCACCTAGGCCAGACAGCTGATGTTCCTGTTATGGTTTTACTATCCAAGATCTCCTGGCATGGTCAAGAGATGCTTCTGGGTTGACAGTGCATGTTGTAAGCTTATATTTATTTTTTTTATCCACCAATATCCCCAAATCCTTCTCTGTCAGGGTGTTCTCAAGCAATTCTTCCCCTGATCTGGGCTGATACTGGGGATTGCTCTGACCCAGGTACAGGTGCTCAGCACGATCACATTTTCAAATTTGCTGAGGATGCTCTCAATTTTACTAAATATGCTGTTGATGAAGATGTTAAATAGTATTCATTCCAGTATGAACCCTTGAAGGATACTAATTACTGGTTTCCATTTGAACACTGAGTCATTTGCTGTAACTCTTTGTTGAAGGGATTTGTATCAAAGGTCTTACAGAAATCCAGGTAGATGAAAACTGAAGCTTTTTACTTGTCTGCTGATGCCATTCCTCCATCTTAGAAGGCCACTATCAGATTATTCAGACATGGTTTGTCTTTGGTGAAGCCATGTGAGTTCTGTCTAACCCCTTGTTACTGTGTTGTGTGTTTCACCACAGCTTCCAGGAGGTTCTGTTCCATATTATTACTGGGCATAGAGATGGAGGTGACTGGATGGTACCCAGCATTCTTCTTATTTTTTTTTATCTTTCTACCTTTTTACATTTCCATCTTTTTTTAAGAACAGTTATGATATTTTCTTTTCTACAATCATTGGGGACTTTACCTGACTGCCATGACTTTTCAAATACAATAGAGAGTAGAATAGATTTTTAGTGTTTCAGGAATTAGTTTTTCAAAATTATCCTCTTGATTTCCTAATTAACAGAAAAAATTATGATTATGATCTATATATTTATATATAAAAGTCCCAGTGAAATTCAGCTCTTTCCAATTTCTATAGTAGAGGCAACCCTCTCATGATCCAGGTTCTGGGTTCTCACAAAGGGACATTCAACTTTCTGAGAATTAGTGGATTTCTCTTCTGTTATGGTTTAACTCCATGCAACAATTAAGTACCATGCAGCCACATACTCACTCGCCCACCACTGGGATGGGTGAGAGAGTCGGAAAAGTAGAAGTGAGAAAACTGTGTGTGGAGATAAAGGTAGTTTATTGAGGAAAGCAAAAGCTCCACATGCAAGCAAAGTAAACCCAGTAATTTATTCACCACTTCCCACAGGCAGGCAAGTGTTCAGCCACACTCAGGAAAGCAGAGCTCCATCATGCATAATGAAGACAAATGACATCACTCTAAATATGTTCCTTCCTCTTCCCCTAGCTTTCTTTTGCTGTAGATGATGTCATATGGCATGGAACATCCATTCAGTCAGTTGGAGACTTCTGTGTTCCCCATCAACTTCCTGTGCACACTCAACCTAGTGCCTGGTAGGGTGTTGTGAGAAGCAGAAAGGGCCTTGAGTCTATGTAGGCACTGCTCAGCAGTAACAACAAAATCCCCATGTTACAAATACTTGTTCCAGAACATATCCAAAACATGACCCCATATGAGCTACTATGAAGAAAATTACTGCATCCAAAATCAGCATATCTTGAAAGTCTGTTTCCTATATTTAAAATGAAAATAGGACCCTGCAAATATGAATAAAACTTCAATTAAAAAAATATGAAAATCTGATAGCTTTGAGACATATAAGCTTCTTTACTTCTCTCAGTAGAGGGTTAAAATAGGTATGTTTTTTTCAAACTTGTCACTGCTCACTGTGGCATTGCTTCTCATGACAAGAGACTACGTATATCCTGAGCTATTTATCAGTCTCCTCTAGGCATGCAAAAGTGCACAAATGGTCCTTACCTCAATTACATAAATAAAGCTTTCATTTGCCCTGGCATATTCAGCAATATAACTATGTAGCACTTCAACCAAATATAAGAAATGTGAGCAGCCTGTGTCCTTGGCACTATGGAAGACAGAAGAAAAAAAAAACAACAAAAGAATAAAAAACCCAAAACAAAATGTTAATAATACTAAGTTTCCTCCTTTTGGAGAGAAGAGACAAAAGGGAGATAATAATCTAAGGGAGAGTCTTGGATTGCTTTTTATTTTGAAGTAATAATTGCCCTGCAACCCCACATGTAACCTGTAACAACACAGATGAGTCTATTATCCATTCTTTGCAAATTTCTAATCCATTGCAGATAAGCAGACTTTTATTCAAGGTCCAAACCCCTGATTTTGATGAGATCTTAAACAAACTTTCACTTTAGAATTTTCTTTCACCAGCTTTGTCTGAATTCCCCGGCAACTTTGTGTAAGAGAATTCTGGACCTGGGTAAGAAGTATTAGCAGTAGCTGGTAAAGTGTTATACCCCTATCCTTAACCTGAACAAGATGCTTTTTCTACGTGATATTAGTTATGAATTTTTTTTACACTGTTGCATGAGTTGTAAGAAAGAACATTAAGTACCAAATATTTACATTCTCTTGACTAGGATCTGATTGTCCTAATGTAACTTGGTCCTCTCAAGTTACAAACAAATTTTCACCAAGTCAAGGAATTTCTTTGTGAAAGAAATCTTATTATAGTTGTACCTTTGGATATCTGGATGGTGTTTTATTATGATCATTTTAGTAGTGCGAATACATATGGGATGCTCATGATAAAAGGAATGGTTGAAAAAGAGAAAGAATGATTGCTTGCAACTATGAGCTCCACATGACCTTGAAAATGGAAGATCACAAAGAATTCAAATATATGATGCAACATAGAAATGATTTAAAATACTCTTAAAAGAAACAGCTGTAGCAAGATGAGAAGAAAACAGATAATTGACACCAGATGTCCCTCTCAGACAGTGATGAAAGAGTAATTACAGAGGGAGAGATAGCATCCTGCAGAGAGCAGATGAGCTTTACCAGCAGCTCTACAAGAATGCATAGAGACAAACATGACAAGTTTCACCACCTCCTATGATATAAAGAGACAGGAAGAAAAAAATCTTACCTTATGCCCTCAAAAAGAAGATAGCGAAAGTCATGAAACCTTTAAGAGGAAAAATACCTGGAACAGATGGCATCACTGGTAATGTCATAAAAGTTGGAGGGAAACCAGTAACCCAGCCAGAAAAGCTAATCAACTTGAACTATAGTGAATGAAGTGTCAAAGGACTGGAATTATATTATAATCACTCTTCTGCACTGTAAAAATGCCAAAGGTGCTAAGAGACATACAGCCTTCTTATAGACTTCCAGCCATTTCTTATATTGTTGAGCACATTAGCTGAGCAATTGACTTTTGTAACAGCTACAGTTCAACTACCCCAAAATAGATAGGAATACTTAATAAAGCATATTTCATATTCATGTAGTAAACTACTAAATGCACATCATTTCATGTGAGAGATAAAGACTTCCTGTCAGACTCTGTCTACATGCCTAAGTAATGATACAGCAATGTGTGAAAAATAAATTCTCTCAAATCAAACCCTAACAAAATGACTCAGTGCTCTACACACACTCCCTAGGGAGAGGATGAGAGGGATCATGAACTCTATGTGACAGATGTTAGTCAGAGTGCTTAAAGCTCTACTGGGAAGCAATTACATCACAGTGATGAGAGTGGCTTGAGAATCTATACAGACAAAAAAATTATGAGCAAAAACTAACCTCTGAATATGCTTACATATGCCTTCTATATAATTTTTAATATTGATAAGAATATTTTCAGTCCATAATAGACAAACATTTTACAGAATTTAAACCTAATTTTTTAAAAGAATTTTTAAAGTAACTTTAGACAAAGTTTTCAGAACGAGTCTGATTAGATTGGTTCAGTACCAGAACTTGTATCAAGATCCTAAATTCCTAGCCATTTAACAATGTGTCTTTAATAAGCTCATCTGTATCTTAGATGTGATGAATAATACTAGTTCTCTTGATTATATGTCTATATCTTATATTACGTTTTTTACACTAAAGAAAACAACATTTAAATGACCTTTTCCTTTACGCACTTTTCCCTAGTTTGATTCTAATTTGCTAATGCTGTATTAGTCCAAAAAAAAGCAACAAACTGATTTGTTGTTCTAAAAGAAAATTAGTTTTGAATAACATTTTCACAAAAAAAGGTGCTGTTCTGTTTCCTGTGTAATATTTTAGCTAATTTTTTTCTAATTAGCTAATGTAGGTTGGAACACAAAAGGTGAAAGTGTGCTAGAGTTTTTTTGTTGCTCTAAATTGCTAAAATGCTACTTGAGGAACTCTAATTAGATAGCTCATTGTTAACATCATTTTTCTAAAGTACATTAGGTATTTGGTAGGAATATTTATTGGACAGTGAGTGAAGAATTTAACTCTAGGTAACTTCCTAGCAGACAAAATTTGGGAACTTTCCTATCACGGGGCAGTGGAAACATTATAAAATGTCTTGAAGGAATGATTCAGTCATCACTAAAAATGCATTTATAATTTAATATTAAAATGTTGTGTTCAGAAACAAATCTTCATTGGCTGGAGAGTGCCTTTTCAGTACAGATAGTATCTTTGTTGATAGATCAAGGCATAATTGTATCTTTTTGATGAGCTTTAGATTAGATCCATGGTGAAGTACACTGGTTCTTATTATGTCTTCTAAAAAGCACTGATAAAATAATCTGGATGTCAGTCTAACGGTTATGCTTTCTTGAACATTTGTATTGATATGTGCAAAAAAGGCACTTCTACACTCAAGAAAAGCTTGGGGTTTTTGTGGTTTCCAGCAGTGGAATTTTCAGAGGGAAAATTAAAAACCCACAAAATACGTTTGAAATGAAGGTTCCACATAGGGAGCTCGTGCTCTTGAATAGCACCATTGAGTGTACTCCATCAAAACAACTGGCATTTGAACATTATCAGAAACAAAGAACATTATCAAACACATGTGAAATTATAATTGTGCAACTGTCATTAGTCAAATCAGCAGCTGTTAGAAAACAACTCTAACTGACAGATGGAAACATTCTTTTTCTTTTCCTTCCTCCATTTCCATTTCCCACCCTCTCTCTGCTGAGACGATACCTTTTTTAAACTGGAACTTCCTGGGAAAGTGGGACATTAAAAATAAAGATGAATCATTTTCTTTTGTGTTCAGAATGCTTTGTGAATTTGTCCAAAACAGGTAAGTAATGAACAATGTTTTCCTCTGATGGATTCTGTTTTGCTCTCTTGAGAGTAAATATGCATAAAACCATGTCTGGTTTTGTGTGGAGAAAGACAAAAGCAACTGTAGGAATAGAACCAAGCAATATTTTTTGGAATAGTTTTATATAATTTTGTGAAAGTGACTAAAGACTTTCTGAAAACATGACTTGAAGACTGTGTGTGAGAACAGTCAGCATTAAAGAGGTTCTGATCAAATCCCTTTTCTAAGCTTTTTTTCCCCCTTTTAGAGATTCTTTTAAATATTCAACACACATTACAGTACAAAACCAACAAGGCCAAAACTGACTCAGAATATATAACGAAGTGTGTCTCTTGTTTGTATCATACATTTTTGGAAGATATATAAGCCTCATGGAGAAGAGATCAATTGCATGAGAAAGATAAAATAGTGTCAGTTCTCCATACTGGTGAGCTGTGGGAATGTTTAAAAACAGGCCCATTTTCGAGGAGTTCCCTATAAATTTTCATTTTGTTTTGGTCAAGTTCTGTATATATATATATGTCTTTCTCAAAATCTAGATATTTATTATAATACTTCTGTGTATAAAAACTCATCATAAAATCACTGTATACCTGAGGTTTTTATATGTCTTCTGTGGGTAGACTCAAGTACACAAATATAAATTTATATGGTGAACATGGAAGAGAAATTGTAATTTTGACGGTTTCCTCTATGTAGCGTAGGGAAAATAATAGCTATATATTTATTTTTCGCATCTCTCTTCCTCACAAAAATAGCACATGTGCATACAGGCAGGGACATTAGTAACACAGTTCAGAAACTTTTTTTTCCTTTTTCAGTCTCTGCATATGTCTGAGACTTTCATATATTGTAGGATAGTTGATTTTTAGTTATTTTTAAAAAATACTCTTTCTGAACTGCTCCTGAGTTTTGTGGAAAAGTAACGCAAGTGTTTATTTATTCCAGTTTTAAAATATCCACAGCATGCAGGATATTTTTCAGGTTTCGGATTGCAATAACTGCTTTCTAATGCTTCATTTATGTTGCTTACTGATAGCTAGAAGCTGTATCTTTTTTTAGGATCAGAAGTTATCTAATGGATTGAAATGAAGAGCTGTCACTATTTAAGACATATGAATTTAATGATGACTGAATTTTAAAATAGTCTTCATAGGCTATTCTTTGAGACAAAAAAATGTAAGCAAATTGCACAATTCTAGGCATAAAAAGGGACTATATTCCTTTTAAAATGATAATTTCTATCTCCTATTTTTATAGATATATAAATATGGCTGTAGAAAAGTAAATACATTTTTTTAAGATGTCCCTGAATGTTAGATCAAGTAATGTTTCAGGAAACATAACTGATCTCTGTATTACTGCAGCATGCTGATGCCTATCCTATTTCTTAATTTATTTTTAGAAACTAATGAAGGAGGAGTAGACCCATTGGACAGCTTGCCTGAATATTTGGCTGACTTGATTCATGGCTATTTAGATAGGAGGTTTTATTGATAATTTTTTATAATTTCAGGGTCAAAGAACTGCTTAAGGTGACTTAAGGTCTCAGACTGTCAGGACAGAAACTAGAGATGACATAACTATCTATCTTCTGCCCTCATTTAGCTATTCAAATTTTCATGTACCCTGAGAATGCTATTAAAAAATTGTTTTAATTTTGATCTGTATTATTTCATTTAGTTTCTTAGTTGATTAGCTAGAACTTCAGCACAATTTAGTTATTAGTTTATTATCACACATTTTTTACATATCTAAGTATAAAATGGCAGTAAACCCATTCATGAAGATATAGATGTCTTGTCAGTGAAGCAACTCAGTATTTCATTTCTCCATTATAAAATTATAAACTAATTTTTTTTATATCTGCCCTTTCATGAATTTATTTTGGAGTCAAGTTAGCTTTCCTGTACAGCAGGAGCTCTTTATATTAGATGTATATTTAGTTCCTTTGATAACTGAGGTGTAGAATGCCTAGGAAACCTAACACATGATGTGCGGTTTAGGTCATGGTCTTGCTGCAAAAAATACTCTTTGAATCATTTTTGTACAGTTTTATAAACCTTCTTATATCAAAGACATCAATGAACCATGCCTCATTAATTGTGTGAACATCTATTGCCCTTCATGTATAAGTTTCAAAGTTAGAATTCAGGTTTTTCCTTTCTGCAATAACATGAAGGTGCTTGCCTTTCTAACTAGTGCTTCTCCAAAAGAAAATGATTCATAGATTTTCAGCAGCTTTCTGAGGAACAACATATAACTCATTTCAAAAATACAATTGAATTTCCTTATTAAGAAGGAAAATCATGGAAAAAAACCAACAGTCATTCACAAATTGAAAAAGAAAGGCTGCTGCACATTCCAAAATGGCCTTGGAGATGTATTTGTCATTTCATTTCATGTGTAGAGTGCAGGCCTAGCTTTGGAAGCTGAGCCCAAGCCTCATCCTTCTGTGGGGATAAGACAATATGGCTGTAGACCTAAGGGCTGAGAAGCCCTGCTAGATCTCACAGTCAAGGCTGCAAAGGCAGCAGGAGGAGGCTCACTCCCTCTGAATGCACACCCCTAAATATTTGAAAGACCATTAGAGTTAGAAAATTAACTAAAAAGTTATCTCAGTGGGGATTAATTATGTTCTTTCTTAAGAAATGATAAACAGGTAGCAATATAGTCTAATATAATGCAATTTAACATAGTATAAATGTAGGTGGGATGAGAACATTGATAAGAAGATACTATCATTTTAATCAGGTGTTTTTGAAAAGATTTGAATCTTAGAAAGTTATAGATTCATTATTCCCAGAGGAATAGCTGGTAAACATCTGTCAATTTCTAAGTGCAACCAAAACCCTCAGATTCCTTTAAATTAAAGTGAATTGTATAGGAATAGCAAATAGTGACAGCAATAATTACTGAATTCCTATATTCAGAGAAAACTGGGACTTCATAAATATCAAATAAAGTTCTAAACCATATACAGTGTATTCTAGTTTTCAAAAGCTATAAACTCAGTGATTATGTCCACTTATCTATTATTTACCTATCTTTGTCAGTATAAAAAAACAGAAATGCTGCAAACGTTTATTAGAAATGAAAAAATGCTGAAAATCTACCATTTATTTATAATGGAGTTGAACTGATTACACTGCACACTTTGCTTCTTCAGATAGGTACCTCATTTTATTTCCATCATGTATTTGAGATAAGAGTAGCAGAAAATATTTACGGCTTTAGTGAAACCATATGCACTAAATCCCACAATTCTTTTCAGATGTCAGGGTGGTATAATTGAAATGAAGCTTTATATATAAAAACATAAGATAGACATTAGCATTTTCAGTGGATGAAAAAAACCACTCAAGTCTGGTCCAAACCAGAAGTACTACATATTTCTGAATAAATAAAAGAAAAAATACAAGTTCTTTAATATAAGAGTAAATTAAATAAATCAGAAACCCAAATCTACAGGTAACAAAACAGAGTAGGTTAACATGAGATGCAGGGCAAAAGGTTGCCATTTATGTAAGTTAACTATTGTTTCTTTTAATTTGTGTAGTTTGTTTCCTGTGATTAATATAAGGCTTGAAGGCCTTTCTAACCTTTTATAAAATGAGACAGAAGGCTATGGTCATTAGAAGTTATTGTATAAATAAATAACTAATACAAATATTTAGCACTGAACTTTGACTGCATGGAAGATCTGTTTTTCCAAAAACGTACCGCCAAACTCAAGCAAATAGACATCCTGGTGGTGTGCTGAGAAAGGACCTGTCCTTCAACGTGCTGCTTTTCTGCGCTCGAAGATATTGACCTATCCCTTTGGAGATTTGGCTCAAGTGAAAGATGTTGCCAAAAAACCCCACAGTTTTAAATGGTCGAAATCAGGAGGGATGACACTGAGTGCTGATACCTCTGAGACAATTGTCTCTGTGGATGGGACATTCTCTGTCTCTAGGCTCACTCTGAGAGGGGAAGTTTCTTAGAAAGCAGTATAACTGGGACTTGTCCTTTTTGAAGCAATTAAAGATAATTTCTTATTTAGACAAGCCTTGAGAATGTGTAAGTCTTCAGTTAGTAAACAAATTTTTTTCATTATCAATATTTATTTTGTTAAGGAACTAGTCCATTTTGTTGTTACTTCAAGTAAATGATCATCTGGAAGAAAATAAACCTACTGACTCACAAAGAAAGTGCAAAAAGGATTTATACTGTCCAAATCACATATTTAAAGTCAAAAGGTATGATCATGAAGGAAGCTTGTAAAACACCAAGCGAAACTTGGGAAGGAAATGCAAATTGAAGGCTAGTGGAGTCAAAGGCTAACACTATTAAAACAGATTTGTTTAATGCTGGAACATTTTTTTTGAGACTTTAGTAGTGTAAATATTTTTTATATCTGTAAAGAATATGTTTGTAGTGTCTTACTACTCAAAGGAAGGACTCCCAGATCTGACATCATAAGTCAAGACAATTTCTGTTAACACTATGAAAACAAACTGTAGAAAATCAGAAGCAGTAGTTTTTCATAGAGCTCTGCTTGAACTCTGCTCTCTTAACCTCTCTTATGGCTTACTCACTCAATTTGTGAAAAGAGGCTTTCTACCCATGAAATAAGATTCCTTTTCTCCATAGCTGCAAGTCTATTCTATTTTAATGGCAAAGAAAGTGAGATGAGCGATTTTGCACTCACAGTGAATGCTGGCTTGATATTATCACAGTTTTTTTGTTTCAAGCTACAAAACAACAATCATGTAAGGAGCACTCTTTTATTAAATGTCCACATCTTTTACCAGGATGATTCAAACTTGAAAAATTTAGATGTATGGTGAGAATAGAGAACAATTAATGCTCTGAACACTGATTTTTTTTCAGTCACCTTCTTTATCTGATACTTACTTCCAGATTTCCAGCTATTAAACAATGACCAATTTGCAGCATCATCCTGCTTTACCCCAACATTATTGCTTGTTTCATGTATAAAATGGAGCTCCATTCTGAGAAACATGAAAAACAGAGATGTTCATATCTTAAATTAATGGCTCACATTTTTTATGTTTTTAATCTGGGAATATATTTCGTGGAATAAACATATATCAAACACCTACTGGAGTTGGAGTAACTCATCAAAAAGCAGGTTAGGTCTATGAATCTAAGAAAGTCCTTGAAATTGATCCTTCTTGAACACTTAGCACATGAAATTTATAATAAACAATCAATGCAATATTAAGTGAGAAATTATTACTCTGCATTTAATTAGAAACCTGTACTGGATTATGGTAAAATTATGAGACAAAAGTATTGATCGATTAGCAGGTAAATGCTCCTGTGACTCTGTAATGAGCACATCAAAACTTTAAGCCTACTCTCTTAAAGATTTCAGTAACACCTGCAGGTCAGCTTTCAGGGACTTATTCAAAGTGAAGGTACTCAATTGTATATGTATATATTAAAATGTATTCAGATGAAAAATACATCTGAGAGACAGGGATATGGACATGTTATAGAAATGCAAGAAACTAACTCTGAGGAATACTTTATTCTTTAATTATTCACTCTAATACTGTATTCTTGTAAATTATTCACTTATATGTAGTCAATATGAAATAGCATTGCAACAGTCACTGTGCCACTATCTCACAAGTTACTGAAGAAACATTGTACTTGAGGTAGGTGGTGACAACTCAGTATAGATTATATTTGATTTTGTCTTCGACTGCAGTTACTGAAAAAAAAAAAAGCTAGTTAGTTTGACTAAAGCTAGTTACTTTGCGTAAATTTTAGAAAACTAAACCAGTTTTCTTTGTATTTACCTGAAAAAAAATGCTTTGTATTTTTTATGTAATTGTGAAACAGTATCTTGTTACTGAACAGAGAGCCAGAAATACAAAAAATAAGGTAGACTATTGGAAAAGGATTTATCAAAATAATTATATTTTTGGTTATTCTCCTACAGGAAATTATGCATTACATGTGTTTGCTGGAGAAAGTCTCATAAACCTTCCTGAAGAGATTAAACTTTCCTATAATATCCACCACACTAAGTGTGACTACATTTTACAATGATAATAATATGTCTAATGCTGCTGCAGATCAGATTGGGATTTTTTATTATACATATGACATCCTATATTTTCCAGAAGAGTTGTTTTTCATAACCGATGTATCATTGACTGTCCTTAATTTGTTTGGAGGAACTATCTTTCCACCATTAAAATAGAATTCCCTACATGACTGAGAATCTCCAGATTGTTTTACCACCCATGAGTCTCTGTCTACCTATTTATATTAACATTCAAAGCTTATGTGTTGCTCATAAGATCATTTGAATATCCACATTAATCCTCCTAGCTTTGTAATGACATTTACAAGAAAACAGTATCAGTCCTAGTTTCAGTTTTGAACATGTAGGCATGTTTTCAAAAGCTTTAAAGTCTCACAAAACACAGATTTTACAGCTGCATAGTAAGACTATGATGGAGAAAATTTCACCTTGGTGCAGAGTTCAGCCTCAGCCTGGCTGAGTTCAGGAGCTCTGCATGAAAACATTTAATGGACTGGCAACCACTGAAGTGAGCAGGAGCTGCTTTGTGGTCATCGTGGAACCAAAGGAATTTGAGGTTTTCATTATTTTACAGTGACAAGATATTGATTTGCAGATAATGTCAACAGAGGAAATATAGCAATTTTTTTTTGCTTTACTTTAACTCTTGCCTTTAGAACAAAATATTTAAATTATATCAGATATAATTAGAAGTTAGATTGCTAACCTCTTATTTTGTTCTCTGTGTTGCATTCTTGCTGCCCTCTTTTTCTTATATGTGCTTGGAATATCAAATATTTGCAATTTTTAAAACTATTTCACTTTTGACTTCCTGAGTTGCTGGAAATTTCATTTTTACTGTTTTAATAAGCTAGACAGTTTTTAAAATATATCTCCTTATAATATATATTTAATCTATGAGGGCAATGACCTTGACCAACAGTGACAGGTTGGATATTCACTATCCAAGTTGAGTTCTGATGTGATTGTACTTAAATTCAAGAGGATTTTCTCATCTTCTTCTGCTTTAGCTTTATATTTCCTCCTTGTATCTATAACTATATCCAGTGGACTCAAATTTACTATGCTGTTTTATTTTATCCACAGTAATTGTACAAAAAAGCTGAAAATTATTTAAGACTGAGCATGCTATATAAAATATAGGTAGAAAGTACAGGAATGGTTTAATCATATAAATATGAAATTAGACTTTGTGTGTGGCACTAATATAGGCACATCCGCTTTTTTCTACCTTGATGGAAAATTTAGCCAAATATATCCTCTCTCCCTGCAAATTTACAGTCACAAAGACACTGAAAAGATGACACCATTAAGGATGACATCTAAATAGGAGAAAGTTGCTTCTGCGACATTGATCAAGATACTTGAAATACATGCATTTCTGCTGTGCTCTTTTAAACTCACCTCCTTTTGAAGGTGAATGCAGCCTGTTAGAACATGCAGCAAGCATGTTTTCTTGGGAGTACTGTAGGTAGTACTGAATTGGTAAAGGGGTTTAGACTTTCTGAAGGATCTTGCATAAACATAAAATTTACAGCTTCAGGACACAAACAATATTCAGCCCTAACCCAGGGTACTGAAAAAAATGTTTCTCTGTAACTGGTTGGCACTTCTCAGTTTCCAAGTTGACCTAATCTCTATTAAAACTTCCAGCTTTCTGCAACATGTTCTCCACTATGAATAATATTAATGTTAGTCTCAATATATATAGAAGGAGCTCCCATAGCATTAACCGCCAAAAAGTTCACTTCCAAGGCCAGTATTTATGGAGTAAGAACAAAGTAGGAAAGAATAAAAAGGAAAAATCACCTATTTTTCTGATGTAGAAGGAATGGAAGAAACAACAAGGAAAGGACAAGAGTCAAATTAAAATCTCTGCAGAAGGCTAAGGGGTCATAAGTGATCTTCAGTATTCTAAACAGGAAAATCCTCTCCTAGCAATTCTCTGTGGGTGAGCTGAGTCAAAAGAGAACAGTGACACTAAAACAGGAACCAACCATTACAGCTCAACTTGATCAAATACAAAGTTAATCTATACATAGGTGAGGGATGGTGTAGACTGTTTCATCAAAGTACATGAAAAAGTACCTACTCTACTGTACAGTGATGTGAGATTTCAGTTTCATTTCCCTCTAAATCAGTGATACCAAGTTTTCTAAGAATGCAGCAAACTGTCTAATTTCTTTTGTGTTTAGTTTGCTTCTACTAAGAATTGTCACAATCTTTTTACTAATACATATAAGGAAATAACATAGAAGTCATCAATGTGCTGGAAGTCTTCAGGGTAGAATTTCAAATGCTCCAGCATCATATTATGTGTCACGTGTTAATGCCCCATAAAGTGGGCATTTACTACTTGTGATACATTCTGAAAAAAAACCTTGAAGTGAACTCAATAATAAATACATCAGACTTTTCAAAGTGAGTTACACATATATTAATCTACAACAGCTGTGAGATTAACATATAATCATTACCTCTATTCTATGCATGGGAAAAAAATGCAAACCCCACAGTGAAAAATTAGACATGTTATTAGCAGGTGAATGAAGACTTCCAGAACACTTGATCATAGATTCAGTGACAAAATACCCATAGTTATTAGTTTTGATTCCAGAAATCAAAAACTCTTGCATAAATCTAAATACTACAAGTCACTTGTGGTGTGGTTTGTATATATAAAAAAGAAAAAAAAAATCCCCCGCAACTCACAGACAACTTTAAACATTGGTTACATCACAAGGGCTTCTTTATATGCCATGGAGTGCCTTCCTTCTGTTAGTTAATTAATTATTTGTAAAAAAGTTTAAGTTTTTAACTCTTGTATATGAAAACACATTAGCTTCATAACTCGAATATAAACACAGTTCCTCACCTGATACTTCATAATTCCCTTGTCTTTCCTCCTGTAGATTTTTCTTGATGAAAAAAAGTGAAAAATCTGTTTTCTAAATATATTCTAGAATTTATCATGGAATATTTTCTGGATTTAGTCTTCTGACAAAAAATACAAAGAAAGGGAGATATCATGTATTATCAGGGCTAGTTAAAAAAACAAAACAAAATAAAACAAAACAAAACAAAGAAACCCAAACCAAATCAAAGCAAATCAAACAAAAAACAAAACAAACAAACAAACAAACAAAAACAACAAAAAAAGAGAAAAAGGAGAACAAAAAAGGAAAAAGCAAATGGTTAGCAAAACAAAGAAGAGTACAGATGTTATGTCATGCATCAATAGCTTAACTACCCTGTATAACAGCTTTGCTCTTGGTTGATGCAAAAAAAACCTCCCAGAAAACTATTCAATATTGCAAGAGAGACAAGAGAAAAAGTGCCCATTAATGTGTGCTCCTATGCTCTCCAGAGTGTAAATTGAACGTATAAATTCAAATGCATTCTCTTCTCCAAAACAGAAAAAGAGGAAAATTGGTTGAAAATATTCTAGATATTTTCTGTCAGTGATGGCCTATGCCCTTTCTTTGCTAACTGCTTTGCCCTAGTACTTACTTCTATTCTACCTATATTTGCAGCATATAAACTTACAGAAAATAAATATACCGAGGCTGTGATCTCTGGAGGGCTCTCTCTTGGCAAGATGATTGTGATTCTTCAGGAATATTAATGCTGTTTCCTCCCCATTTTCCATTTTTTTTTTCCTTTACTCAACTCCTGCTTTCCCTCTTCTCACCCGTTGGTGTTGAGAGTTCATAAAACAGCAGGTTTGCCACTGCAGACATTGAAAACTATGCTCTAGTCAAATGTCTTAAAAGTATAAAACAAAGAAATTAAATTTGACTTCCTTTTGGTTGACCTCTGGTGTTTAGATTTTCAGGACAGACCTGGGTTATTTTTACTTACGGGAAGTGGTACTTCAGAAAATGGTTTTGTACACTATTTATGAATTGCATCGTGATGTTCAGGTTTGTGGGGTTTTTTGTTTGTTTGGGTTTTTTTGCTGTTGTTTTGTTTTATTGTTTTGTTCTCGTAAACCCTTCAGTTGTTGTTGTTCTTGTTGTTAGAAAGGTTGAAGTGTAAACTGATTTACCTAAAAATCCCTTTAAAATATGCCCAGTCATCTTCAGTGTTGCCAGAGCTTCAATAGCTGTCCTTGTGTCATTGAGCTGCAATACCACATCTCGAAAGACAGTGACAGAAGCTCCCAGTTCACTTTCACACACATTCACCTACACAGCACTAGGGTGAGTCTGAAGTGGATATGGAAAGGCAGTTCTCAGTTACAACCCATTTTCCTTCAGTGAAGTAGTGGAGACCTTCCATCCCGATCATTCCCTGGCCCTACCTCACAGGTGGTCTGAGCACCGCTCTTCGTACCTGTTGCAAATGACCCGTATGCAGCACTGGAAAAATCCTACTGATGACTCTGTATATATGATACAACAGGAAATATGAAACTCATTAAAGTGAAAGACCTGTCATGTATGCATGTAGGAGAATTAGAAAACACAAAAAATTGACACATACACCTCACTGTGCTTTAATTCTCTCATTTTCCTCTCCACACAGTTTTGTTTGTTTGTTTGTTTGTTTGTTTGTTTGTTTGTTTTGACCTTTTAGAGCGCACTTGGAAAGTAAGAACGAGACATTTCCTAGTGATTAACTGGCAAGCAGACAAAATTACTGATAAAGGTTTTTTAAAATATCCTCTCATTTCATACATCTCTGTTTTGAGATCCAATTAAATATTCTTCAGAAGACCATGGTTTCAGAATCTTGAAGATGACCTCTCACAAAGAGGCTATTAGATCACCTCAAGGTGCTTTACTTGTGCACGAGAAAATGAAAGCATCCAAAATCAAAGAGGCTAAGCTGTGACTGTCAAAGCTGCAACTTGATTGCTGATTCTGTCTGCCCAAGAGAAGAACACATTGGCAGTCTTTTTTCTAAAACTGTTTTTTTTTTTAATTACTTGCCTCTCCTTCAGATGTATTGACCACCACAGATGCAGAATCTGTTTGTCATTACAATCCATTTATGGGGAAATAATGATGTGGTGTTAAGTGATTTTCACCACTATGTAGCTGCTGACAATACCTCTCTTGGGTTTGCTGTGGGGGAATGTACCCAAGGCCAGACATAATCTGCTGTATACTGAACTGAAGTCAGACTTCAGGAAATATCACTCCACACTGTGTAGTCATTTAAATTGTGGGTGATCCATGAGGCCATTTTTTCTAGTAAAAAAGAGGCATATTTCTTATACTTACCTCAGTCAGTAATTTACTGTTCTGCACTGGTAAGCACTTGGATATTTTGAAACAAGACAGGTAAAATTTGCAATTTATGAGCAACCATGCCTTTCAGAACAAAAAGCTAAGAAATAAGGGACCAGATTATGAATCTTTTCCTAATACTGTGAAGTACTTATTTCTGCAAGTGAATAGGTCTTCTCAGATGAGCAGGTGCACACTGGGGTGGAACCTATTCTGTTTAAGTAATGTCAGTCTCCCCTTGCAATTTTAAAGGTTATTATATAGCTAATGAGGACTAGAGAGTCATGATGTGACAGAAGTCTTTTGCTCTGCAGCTGACACTAACTTGCCAAAAGGCACTTGATTAATTATAACATTGTAAGATAATGCATTGTGAGCCCATACCAGGCAAATTACTCTTCACGGAGCACTGACAGTGTGTCTCTCTTCCACCTATGTAATTTATTCTAAGTGTAATAGTCAAAGGAAACACACAGCCCCTGAAAATTAGAGCTGCAAAATGACAAACACAAAGCAAACCAGACTGCAAGCTTGAAACCATTTTTCATGGGGTGTAATTATAATCACATATCAATCCTCCAGGCTAGACTACAACCTCTAAAAGCAATAACATGCTATGAAAAAACCAATGCAAAACTTCATTATCTGTCACCTATGCTAAAACATACCTCACCTTCTCTGATTGCCATAGTTTCCCTTCTCTTATACTTGACAAAAACACAAAATACATATTCTGCAGCAGTCTTTCTATGTTGTGACCTGCATTGTGTCTGCACTGCTTTGCAACAGTCCTTTACAATGAGGTTTCCATTTTTTAAATAATATGTAGTAGCATTGCTATACTTTCATGAGTAAGAACTCGAGGTGTTTCTGTAAATAAGCATTTAAAAAAACCCCTAAAACCTCACAAAATAAAACAAAACCAAACCAGAAAAGAACCCAGGAAAACTACAGTTGTGACATCTTTTTGCAATCTAATATTCTATCTAGCCAGAATGACCTGGTCAATTCAAAAGAGAAAAGAGAAGCCTGGTATATTGAAAACAACTACAATAATGTTTGTAACCTCTAGAAACAGAAAGGATCAGACATCCCTCATGTTATTATTATTAGGAAACATAATTTTTTCTTATATAGCCTGAGAAGGAGTAGACCCTTGGGGTGAAGCTGGATTACCAGGTGGGTTTTTTTGGTAATGAATGACTTCCTTTCATGAAGTACATCTGGATACCAAGAATCATATTATTTCAAGTCATAAGTAGTAATTTGCTCAGTGTGAGATGTCTGCAATATGGTAATTGAGCAGGAGTAAACTTAGTCTAAGATCATGAAACAGCTGTACCATCAGTAGGCATCTGGGGACTTTTCACCACTAAACACTTTTCATATGAAAAGTCCAAAGCCTTCTATAAAAAAACGGGAAGGAAAGAGTAAATAACTAGAAAAAATGCTAGATATGCCTTAAAAATTGGATTTTTTTCTCAGATGAGAACACCTGGAAATGTATAAAGGACCTCAAAAAAGAAAACATAACAACCAAAAAACCCTATCAGATATCCAAGTAAGCAAAGAAATAGAGAGAAATGAAATTTGGCTCTGAGGTTGTTCAGTGTATCAACAAGTTTATTGAAATTAATTTATCACAGATCTTAGGTAATGGGAAAAATTTTTAATATAAAAGTTGAAGAACTACATTTCACTTAAAAGTCTTTTTGAACCTGTCTCAATTCATGAGCCACATAGATTAATTTGTGCTCCAGTGACAACAGACATTGTACTAACAATGAGTACCTGCCTTGCTAGGAGGTGTGATTGTCCATAGTGCCACTTGGAAGAAGAATCTAATGGAAATATTTGAGTGGATTAAATGGCTTCGCATAGTATGAAATCACAGCAAGCAGTCAGTGAAGGCAAACATGAGAGAAAGGTTAAATAAAATGTAGGCCTAACTGTTGCATAGAAATTAATTTCACAAAGCATTCCATTCTTGCAGAGAAAAGTAAACTCCTTTCTGAAGTTTATGTAGTGGAATTATACTCCTGTGTTCATTATGTTCAAGTTATAGTCTCCAGCTAACACATCATTGGTGATAAACTGTCATGTAACATTATCGGTTTTAGATCACATTAACAAAAACCAATCTTTTGCTAATGAAGACTGCTCTCAGAAATCAAGATAAATTATCCCAGGAAAAACACAAGGATTATGTGCTGGATGTGTATATTTCATGAGTTTTTCTAAACTACTATAACACTATTGGTAAAGTTTGTCATTAAAATCTGCCTCTAGAATTTTTAATTTTGTGGAGGACTTCAGACAATGAGAATGAAATTTCCTACATTTTTTCCCTGTGAATTTCAGCACATAGGGTTCATTGTAGAAATGGATAAATAATAAAAAAACCACAACTCAATATTTGTAGCTATGCATGACTTCCTGAAACAGCCATGATCTGGCAGCTGAAATTTGTCACAGGCATAAGTCTCACTGAATAATCTATAGCCATGTTTTAGGAAGAAAATATTTCTGTCAAGGTCTGAGGGTTCGAGAACTCTGGTCCATGCATACATATGATAATATCTTTGGACTGCACTTTAAATTACAAGGATCAACTCAGTAAGAATGTTAGCTTCGGAATACTATTGGAAAGACAGGTAGTGAAAAATTTTCACATATTGAAATTATAAAAAAAATGTATTTTTAGGTGTTAGATATTTATTTGGAGCAGGTGTTAATGTTCTTTTTTAAAGCATTACTTGGTAAAATTTACTTGCAGAATAGTTTCATCAAGTTGCACACAAAATTGCACTTGGCCATATACTGGTCTCACCCACAAGAAGAAATTATTTACTTTTTACTCTTTTTAAGTAGGTCTCTGAAAATAAGATGTTTCTGTAACTATATGATCAGGTCATGCTAGAGTGTGATAGTCAAAATGTTGTTAAATGTATTATCAAATTTCAGCTCATATTGAGTCTATGAGTCTATGAATCTCATGAGGCACCATAGATTTGTAGGGTTAGAGATGGAGCATCAGATCCTGCACAATTTCAGGGTCGACTGGGATTTGATCATTCTTGAAGTCATGGTCCTCCAGCTCAGGGAACTCAGACCCCCTTGATCTGTCATCTGTGTTGAAGGCAGAGCAAAAGAAAGCGTAAATTTCTCTGTCTTGTCTCTGTCTCTGTTTGTGAGGTGACCATCCTCATCCAGTAATGGGATCATGATATTTCTATACTGCCTATTGCCATTAGAGAAAGTTAGTAAAAAAGATTTTTAGCATGACTTCATAAAACAATCAGATCTTTGTGAAGAGAGAGAAAGGGGTCACAGAAGTGGCAAATTATTCATAAAGATGCCATGAATCTCAGGGAAAAAATGTTTAGCTTACATACTCTAATTCCAGTCAACACCAAAACTGGATTTCTGCATCTATGAATAGTGTATAATTAACAAGCAATCAGTGAACAATATTTTCAAGATCATTTTCTGCAATGCAGCAGACAAACCACACCACAGAACTCTTTCAAAATGTTAGCAAACATCTTCTAGCTACTCTTTTAGGACTAATCTCCCCAGTGCATCTGATCCCGCAGATGCACTCAGAACTCTGCATTCCTTTGTGCTCATACAGAACCCTACAGCAGATAAGGCTCACAGGCCCCTATCCCTTCTCCAGAGAGGACTGGTTGTCCCATTTACCCTGCTTCCAAGGCCTTTGTGGGCTCTTCAGCCTGGTGTGTTGCAGCCTTGCTGCTCCCCAGACCCCACTAAACACAGGTGCTGGTGAAAAAGCACCTGCATACCCAAGCACTGTGAAGTGGACGTCCCACGTTACCATGCACTGCCGTCACTGGATGATCATCTCACTATAACTTCCTCACTGACAACTCCTTCTTAGTCTCATTGGCTTTAGTGCAAACAACCTCACCGGTGAGAGCTCTGGAGCTGCAACCCGGCAGAGGGACTGCTCTCCCACATCTGCCATGCTGGTTTCTGTTCCGTAGTACCTGTCGCCCAGCAGAGGTGATACAGGTGATACCCACTGTGACACAGGACTCCCAGGTGCTTGCAGAGCCATCAGGGAATTGTGGGCATTAGAGAAACACGAGGAGAAATCAATAGAGAGCAGCTCATCAGGAGGGAAAGGGAAACTGTTCACTCTCAAAGCAGATGAACAACATCAGTGGGAAAAACACGAGTCAGGAGTCTCCAATCTTTTGTTTGCTAAGCAGGCTTCTCAGTTACCACAGGTTTTCATTGTCATCTCCATTCTTGCCACGAGGCATCTCTGTATAATATTGTGACTCCTTTTGCATAAATATGCTGTGCAAGGTGAGTAAAGTTGATAGAAGCTCAACCTTTGGGACAGGATGTAATCACTTGCCATGTGCTTTTGGTAAGAGATATATGTTGTCAGCATGTCAGTAGCAAATAAATAAAGGAATAATAATTATAATCTCATTACCAATACTGCATGACTACCCTAATTTACAGCAACATTAATTAAAATTGTCCTGCAGGTTATGTAATTCAAAAACCCGTCTCCTGTGCAATGCCATGAAGTAAAGACAGTTATTTTACAAAGGAGCGTACTCTAATTTGGCAGCTTCATCCTAGAAATGGCAGGCAGATGGAGCCAACAGCCATAAAGAATTTTTTGAGCCTGTTTCACAATTACTTTGAAATCATAGATAACAGTAACAACAAAAGAAATATACAGAAACTGTTCACATTCATTATATGGATGGGTTAATTCTGTCTCTATGATGCACCTTATCACACAGTTTTACAAAAGTATCTTTCTATACAGAAATTCACCCTTCAAAAAAATCAGCTGACAAACTCTGTTTTTAATACAGCATTTATTTTTTTAATAATCTGATTTTATTTATAAAAGTGAGTATGTATAATTGCCTCTCCTCTTCTGTTCTGTTCTTGGGATTCTTCTGCCTTTAACTGAATAAAGATCCACACTAATCAAATGCCAAAAGAAGTCAAATAGTCTGTGGACAATGCCAAAGCAATAAGATGTTTACTGTTTCTATTCACTGGTTAGTTTGTTACAAATATGGAGATACATATTGGATAATCTAATAAATGTATAAATTATGGATAAACAAATACATTATGCTACACATAGGAAATATATTATGAATCTTGATGTCAAAGGCCATCCTTATATTTTGTTGTTTATATTGTTTCCTCTGCATCTTTGAAGTGCAGGTTTAGCTCTCTGTTTCTCAAATTCTCCAGGTTCTTTCAGGAGAAAAAGGTCTGCTCTTTGGTCCCCAAGCCACATGCCACATCTCCATATTAGGATAATATACAGTTACACATCACCCTTCTGCAAACTCTTTCCTTCAGGGAAGAAATTATTTTTATGGAGCTCTGAAAGGGACCCAGATCTCAGAGCTGGGGACTGTGGGCATACTGCAATTGCATATGCAGTGAGGTGTAGATGCCCAGATATTCCAGAATTCAGAAAGAAAAGCACAAAGAATCTCTAACTTCTTTTCAGAAAGTGTGGCTTGCACTTTTTTTTGCTGTTGCAAGAGCCCAATAGAAAGTCCATTTAACCACTGAAAAGGAATAAGCAAGGGATATTTACCTAAGGACTTCAACATAACCACAGAAAATTTAAAAGGCTGCAGATACACTTCAATATCCATCATTAACCTGCTTTCTTAAAAAAAAATAAACTTATTTCAGTTACATATATAGTATGATCTTATGTGGTACTTGCCCACTTAGAGCTCCAATATACTTAATCTCACCTGTTGCTGTCATACACAGATACATGTATAAACATATACCATTAATCTACTACTCTCTTTTAGAAATAAAATTTAATGCTGTTTTAGTTATATTTAAATAGAATATAACTAAAATATTTTCAAATATTTTTAATAAAAACTGAAAGCAGTCAACCAAAATGAGACATCCTTAAAAAGTACACATCAGCATAAGAATGTAATAACAAAACATCTTGTGCCAATTACAATCAGTGACAGCAAAAGAGCTTAGAGAAACTTCAGATTTATTATAAGATTTTTTTGCATTTTCAAGCATTGGTTTCTTGCTTACCGAAAATCATGATAGTAAGTCTGTACATGAACATTTCAAGTTTTTATTTCTTAAATGTTTATTGGCTCTTGCTGAAAAACAAACTTTATAAAACAAATAAATTTAGTCAGAAGAATATATTATGAATTACATGGTGAAAATTACACTTAGTGGAATATGATAATAATTCCATTTCTTTGCTCTTTGAAATATGGTCAACAGATTCATAATTAAGCTTTTCAAAGAAGATTTCAAGTTTTTATCTTTTGTTTCAGGCTCTGAGTAAGAAAAAAAAGAGATAAAAGGATCTGGGTTATTTTCCTATGTTACTGTAAATTTGTTTTATATAAAGTACAATATAGTCTTGTGTCAGTAATGCAGCTCACTTTTATATAAGTAAACAGAATTCTATTATAACAGTTTCTATATTTCTTCTATAATGACTTTTCATCCATCTAACAAATTCCATTTGGATTTTTTTTGTTTTCTTAGAGGACCTGACACTGTCCAACAGGCTTTCCTGTTTTTGCTCTTTTCTTTCAGTTCTCTTCCCTTAGATCTACACCCAAAAAAGTTGCCTCTTATTCATTTATATCCTTGCAGTCTTTGGCCTTACGTTCATTTATTCAGATAAGTCTTTTAATCTGTATATGTCATCAATTCCTTTAACTTTTTCTTTATGTAGCAAGTATACTCTTGATTTCATAGTTTGTGCCCTGTCCATTTGTAGACAGACAATAAATAGCATTTCATAGCCATAATAGTATATTCACACATATGTCTCAAGGTCTTTTGCTTTCAGTCCAAGACCATCTGAGAAGGCCTCTTTGACACCTACCATGTTCTGTCTGATATGGTAGAATTTCACACAAATTAATTCAGCCAATTCCATAAATCTTTGTATGGGTGTATATCCCATACATTTTTGAGTTTTGCATGCTGTGTTTTTGAGTTTTAAACATAGCTATAATAAAATTAATAAATACAATATAATATAATAAATATAATAAAATTCCTAGCCCATTGAAGTTGATGCATTTTCAGCTGGAAAAGAAATAGGTAGACCCTTGTTTTATAGTACTGCGTACAAGAGGACAAGAAGTACAAGGCCAGTCTTGAGGTGGATCTGCCCCACCTTTGTTCATGAAACAAGCAAACCTATAGATCATCAAAATGTTTCCATTCTCTAAGGGTCTGTTTGATTAGATGACAAAATACTGGGGAACAAAACATTTTTTTTCACCGGAAAATAAAAGTTTTGTTTCTTCTAACAATACAGAGAAAAAACAAGACTTAAAAGTCCCGCTCCTTGTTTACTATACACAGGTGAGGACAGGAGGTTTTTTTTCTACCTTGCTTTCTAGAACAGTCGTTCTCTAAAATTTCCTGACTTAAATGTGCCCTTCTGGTTGCCAGCTGCATTTAAACCTCAGCAGAACCTCTAAGGCTTGTTTGCAGATCTCTTTCTTGGATTAGGAAACCTTCCCTTTTCTTCCAGAAGTTTTCTAGCAGTTGTGTGATATTTGGAAAGGGTCTTTCTGCCAGTTCAAAAGTCCCTCTGATGTACATGCTCAGTACGGGTTCAAAAGGAGGGAATTTTCTCCCCTCCAGATTCTGTCTGGCCCAAAGTGTGGCAGCTGTTACAACTCAAGCCATATGAAGCTGAACTGGAAAGAGTGTCTCAGAGTGTCCCTACTGATCTGGAGCTGTTCTTTGGCACTGGTCCTGTGGAATCATCAGAAGGAACGCCATAGCTGTGTATTATGTGAGATCTTCCATGCTGACTGCTTTGTTCTACATATTGTCACTACTTTCTAGTGATGACATAGCCACATGACAATATAGAATATTATTTAACAAATAATAAATTAGCTATGTGTCTCTGATTTTAGCACTGTTAAATGTGTGTTTTCTCCTCTGACTTTGAAAAACTGCCTAGTCCTAGAGGTGTAGTGAAATTATCAGATCTCTGAGATGTGGATGTGGTTTGTAGAGGATCTTTCTCCAGAGGTTTTTCTTCTCTCTCTCTCAGATTATAGCATCTTTTAAAATGGCATTGTATAGTATATCAGCTGTGTCAATCCAAGTCCATCCTTCACTCCATGAGTGGAGAATGCTTCCTCTAAACTGCTTATAAAGAACTTTACTTATGAGTTAAGTGTCCCAGGATACTTCTATATCATTACAGTTTGCAGAATATATTTTGTAATCCAGTATTAAGAAAGAAATACAGTGTTAGAGATGTCTTAGTCTGACATCCCTTGAAAGGGTAATTTCAAATTAAGTCATAAGGTTAGCAGGTGTCCACTATGGAATACACAGGTGTCACTGTCACCTATGTATCCACTTATCACTAGGGAAGGGAAATTTTAGAGACTGACAGAGAGATTGTCACTCAACAGACATGACTTGGGATTATTTTCTGTTCAGAATTATTTTATTAATTTGTAATTTTCTCTCCACACTCTTATTTACAGCAAGGATTGTAAGTAATATGTTTGAAGTCCTTCTATGCCATGTAAAACTAGAAGATGGAAAACTATTGGAAAAAAAAGAGACATTTTTGTACAAAGTATCCGAACGTACATCTTCAGAAAGCCTGAAAATTATCTGAACAAATAATTTACAAGAAATAATTGACCTGTTGAGATTTTTATGACTCTGGAAATAAACACAAAACTGTGGAATATGCTCAATAATATACATCATTTACTGAGTACTTCACAAAAAAATTTTTACTGCAGGGAACATTCAAATCAAATTGCAGCCATTACTACTGTATGTGCAATTAAGACTGCTTAAATTTATATTACATATGTTATAAAAAAATGTGTATTGCATTTTATTTCCATATTTCCACTTTTTAATCCTCACTGGCTATGGTAAGAGAAATATAACCCAGAATGAGATGAAAGGTTATCTGATCTTTGGGACGGGTAGAATTGTCAATTTTTTAATTCAACATAAAACGTGAAAAGTTATCATAGAAGGAGTATTTGTGCATAATGGTTGTTACACATGATTTTAATAAGTTACTGTTTCAGACGCCATGTTACTCATGGGAAGAAAAAGAGTATTGACAATTCAAATTTTTTTTTTAAATGTAAATGAAAGTTAAATCTTTTATTTGCAATTTAGTTCTGTATTTCCTGTGTGCAATATTTTTTACACTTACTACACTAGTGGGTGAACCAAAACAGAGATCTCTTTTTCAAGGTGTTAGAAATGTCATACATTTCTGTGTGACACAGGGTCGCACATAAATCCTTAGCATTACTAGAAAAAGAAATTCTGGAGTTCTCTTGATTCTAAGCAGAAGTAGTGAACAAATGTGAGAAGTGAAAATGCAAATATGTCTATTAAAGAACAAATTACATGCCAGATTATAAAAAAAGTCATAGGTAAATTAGCTAAGTACACAAGTATAACAAAATTTGAAATCAAAGTTTGACTGTGGAGTCCCACAAAGTGTCCATTCCTTCTGTAGGTGTGAAAAGCTGTGATGTCTTATGCATAAAGCCATAAGAAGAATTAACATGCCTATTTTACAACCAAGCTGACCTTCACATGGATAATGAAGATTTAAAAGTGCTTCAGAATATTCTAAATTATATTTTGCTGAAGCACAACACTTAAGTGTCATCTGAAAAGTTAAATAAAAGTTAAATAAAAATGTATGTTCAAAAAATTCATCTTTCACTGAGCTGAGTCTCCATCCTAAACCAGGTGTTCTCCATGAATTGCATGAAGATATAGTGTGTATGCTGAACATGTTTTTTTATATTACTAGGCTTGCTCATTTCCTTGGCATTTCCTTGCTCATTTCCTTGCCCATAACAGTAAGTCAGTGTTATGAACTATTTCAAAAGCATTGTGCTATAACTGGAGTTTGCTCTTAGTTCTTGTTGGTGCCCGGTGTTCACCACCTGACCATCAAAACTCTTGCAGTCTAATGAAGACTTTTCCCTTGAATGATGTAGCTGGATTCCCTGTACTGGGAAAAATCATCAGTCTATAAGTCAAACTAAAAAAATTAATTTCATTTGAGAGGTGAAGAAGGCTATAAACAGTAAAAATGTCATGGCGAGAGATGGGACAGTGTTTAATCTGTTGCATGGAAGTATGTTGTCTACTTTGACATTTCATTTGTGATTCTCAATCTCAGATGGGTTTTACTGTCTCACAGACCACCACTACAAAGAGCAGGATATTTTACTGAAACCCTTAGGGAAAAAACAGCACCACAATGGAAGTATTGGATATTCCTTGTGCTTTCCATAGCCTTTCATGCTATATCTGGATTACAGAGCTCAGTATATTTTCCACTTTGGCTTCAGCAAGGCTTATGACACTGTCTCACATAACATCCTCATAGGTAAGCTCAGGAAATTTTTGAGTTGATGGTTTAGTGAAGTAGATCAAGAACTAGCTGAATGGTAGAGCTCAGAGGATCATGATCAGCAGAGTAGAATCCAGTTGAAGGCCTTCCCCAGGGACCAATCACCTTATTTAACTTGTTTATCAAAGACCTGGATGAAGGGATAGAATGGATCCTAAGCAAGTTTGTTGATGTTACAGAACTTGAGGGCATGGCTGATACACCTGTGGCTACACTGCCATTCAGTGGGACCTTGATAGGCTGGAGAGTTGGGCAGAGAAAAACCTAATGAAGTTCCACAAAGGCAAGTGTACAGTACAAGAAAGACAAGAGCTACTGCAAGGGTCCAGCTGAGGTCCAGAAAGATGATCGGAGGTCTGGAGCATCTCTCTTATGAGGAGAGACTGAGGGAGCTGGACCTGTTTAGTCTAGAAAAGAGAAGACAGAGAGGGGATCTCATTAATGCATATAAATATCTCAAAGCTGGGTGCCAAGAGGATGGTGCCAGACTTTTTTCAGTGGTGCCCAGCAACAGGATGAGGAACACTGAGCATTAACTAAAACAAGAAGTTCCACCTTAACATAAAGAAGAACTTCTTTACCTTTACCTTGGCAGGGCCTTTGGACTACATGATCTCCAGAGGTACCTTCCAACACCAACAATTCTGTAATTATCTGTTATGTACTACTCTCTTGGGGTAAGAGCCTGGCATGCAGAGTTTTTCCTGCACCCCAGTCTCCATGGGAGGAAAACAACACACTTCTATTGTTGGTATGAACCAGTATGCTTCTTTAATACATGCCAATGTATAATAAACAGGAGATCACAATCCCACTTTATCAGATAAATGATGTAATGAAGCATCCTATCTGCTGACAAATTTGTTCCTATTACCCAGACTGTATAAATATGACTACTTCAGTGTCAGACTCTCCACTCATGGCATGCAAACCTAGAGTTAGAAATTTAGGCAGAAGCATTCATTTTTAGAGGAAACATGCACTTCTTTCCTTCTTCAGTGGACATTTCTGTAATAGTAATAGTATAAAGGAGAACAATTGTAATGGTAAAACTGTTCTATCATCTTTGCAAACAAAGAAGTCGACTAGCTAATGACATATCACTGGTTTGATAGTGACTGTTCCTTCATTAAGATAGGTAGGTCACTTGCTGTATGTTTTGAAATGGAAATCTTCTTTAACATGTCATGGGGAGAATGCAGGGCTGCAGTGCAGGTAAGAATGGCTACACTGCAATGAGTGAGTTTTGTTACTAACATTGAGTAAACCAGTGTTTCATCCTCCCTCTTTGATTCGGTTAATTATAGCATTGAATACTACCTAGACCATCTTTATGCTCCTATGACATGTTAAACTTTGTCTTTGCATTTAAGGTCCTTTCCATTTAAATTTTGTTTTTCCATTTGCACATATACTGTAATGATCACAGAAGTCCTTAGCCAGTGTGATGCAGTAGCAGGTGGAAGGAAGACCTGACTAAAAGCAACAAGAAAATGAACTTAAAAGACTTAAAAATTCATTTAGTTTAAAATCTATTCTTGAGTTGCAAAAGTGCAAATACTTGCCTAGCTTTATTAACTTTGAGTTTTCCTGAACTCATCACATAAAAAAAGGCATTGAACTGCATCTTAAAATTTTATGATGTCTGAGTTATTAAATGTTTGAAAAATGTACTTTATAATGAAACCACCACCACAGTCCAGCCTTCAGCAACATTCATGCTGCTGCTGTAATATCTATCAAGTTACTGAAAATTGTGATGGTTTGATTTTCTTGGTATTCTGAAATAGAAGCTATCTGCAAATTTACTTCCAGCAACTCCCTGTGCTCTTGATGTTTCATCCCTTCATAATAAACAAGACTTTAGACTGGAAAGGTCCTAGAAAATACTAGGACAATAGATTTATTAGTCTTTTAATTATATTTTTTGGAGATAAGAGAGGAGCAAAACCTATTTCCACTGTCAACATCTTTAAGTTGTATCAAGATTCTTACAATTTCTACTATATGTCAACAGAATCATAAGATAAAAAGATTTACCATGCAGATTTGCTCTCCTCATTATTGCCCTGCTCCTCTGTCCAGTTTTCTCCCTTCTGTCTGATTCCAAAGTATAAAAATGTGCTAATGTGCTGACACTTGAGGCAAACTCAAATGAGATTATTTAGAAAAATCAATCTGGAAATCTATAAACATCATGCTAGAAAATACCTGTAATAACTGTTCTATGTCCCCAATGATTGGAAGCCCATATGTAAGTTCTGACATTCATAGCCTTTTTAGGCTTCGATTTAATAATTTCGACATGCTTTCCTTTTCTTTTACACTATTTTATTGATGCTGAGGGGTTTGTTCTACATCCCTGTCTTTATGTTTTTAACTTTCTTGGAACATGGGAGGGGGGGAGACAGTATTTCTTCAAGTTTATGTGATTGAAAAAGGTCTACTGATAAAATCCTGCTGATATTACCCTACAGGAAGTTGTACAGGCTATTCGCAGGATGAAACCAGTGAGTTAAAGAAAACCACATACATGCTATGAGATAGCAATCGATCATTATGAATGCTAAAGGACTTAAGAGCACAAATTCCTTAAAAACTTCATTCTCAAAAATTATTTTTAATAATCAGTGGGTTACAGTGTGTGAAAAGAAGATTGTACAAAAGCAGACCAACACACACCTACAATGTTAATAATAACATCCTTGGTCAACACTGCTGTGAATTAGGTAGCTATTCTTTGCTTTATAGATTTCCAGATAAGGGAAGAGGTTGATAAGAAGCAAACCCTGTGAGATAGGATAGTCCTTCTTATCGTGCCAGTGTCCTCCATTACATGATAACTCAGTTGTGAAAACCTCTCTGGGGAGAATCGAAGACATTCACACCAAGCCTGAGCTATTCCTTTCAGATGATGAACCACAATGGGCCATGATTGATTCAACTACAGAGACATAATAGGCAGCTGTAACAGCTATCTTAGAAGGTGTCAAAGGCTCACGATATGTCCCATGATCCAGTATTACATCATCTATTGTAAAACTCCCTGGCCCAGGGCAGGTACTAGGCGCTCCTGTCTCAGTCTGAGTGTATATAATTAATGAAATCTTTGAGTTTTGGGACTTCCCCACCCCCAAAGATCAACACCATCACTTCAACAGGACTGCACCAAAGACACTGAAGCTGCAACTACCAAGTTTTGTTGTTAGATCCAGTGGGTGGTGATTTTACATCTTTGCACTTTATCTTTTCTTTTTTTGCCCTATAAATTTTCATAAGTTTTATTTTTATGCTTTTATGTTGTCATATAACTATAGATGATAACAACCAAAATGACCATATATCTGTTTTCCTTTGCAACCAAATTGTTCTAAAATAAACCCTACATATATATATTTACAGACACTGGTTTTTCAGTGTTGTTTCACTCTAATGTCCCCCAAGAGATCTATTAACAAGAACCTGGGTTATATATGAAGTATAGAAAGGCTGAAGAAATACACTGGAAAATATAATTAAAAGAGTCTACCCTGAAAGAAAACATCCAGCATATTCCCCAAAAAAGCCCAGGCCCCAACTAAAAGCATTACAGAACTAAGTTTGCTATAATTTTTTTTTTTTTTTTTTTTTTTTAGATCATATTTGATGAGCTTTTATAGTTGGGACTCATTACAGAAGAATATCAAGAAATATAAATAAATAGTAAGAAAAAAATTAAGTTGGCTTCAGATTACTTCAGAATTGTTTCTGCTTTGACTAGGTATATATTCCTACATTAAACCATCTGTGTTTACATGGACCTTCTTGAAATCACCCCATTCTTTTCATTTCTAGGACAAATCAAATATTTTATTTGTCACATGCTATGAGTATTTATAAAACCATGAAAAAACATATATTTTCATTTTTAATTTCCACTAAGGTAAAGTTATCAAAAAACTTGCATTTCATCAGAGTATTAATTTTTCATGAATCCTGTTTTAAATTCTATGTATAAAAAAATTATTTTAGAAAACCATAAGGCTTACTCTTAATTACAGTGCTTTGTCTAAAATGTTAAAAAAAAAAATGTTTCCCTTTCAGTAGATTAGTCTTTTTAAAAAAGACTTTTATATTTTGTAAGCAGTATCATGGAAACATATGTATACGTATAACAGAAGTATCACAGGTGCTGTTGTGGTGTCTATGAAGAGTTTTGGGTGCAGAAAACATCAGATAATTCAAGTTAATTCAAGGTAATATTAATAAGAAACTGAAAAACTGTAGTATTTAAATTGCTATATCTTTGTGCAAATTTTGATCAGTAGGTTTTGGGTTCTATTTGCATCAATTCTAGTCCTCCGTCTCTCCTTGTCTAGTTCCTTCATTTGTCCTTCTAAATTGTCCCAGCGAAATGGCTATTTCACACCCTGCAGTACACAGACTGAGCCAGGAAATGGGCCTCAAGAAGACTTATGAAGCAGTCATCAGCCATGAGGCAACAGCAAGTAGATACCTGTATTCCAGGCTTTAGTGACTTGTTGATTAGCAGAGTCTAGATATCTCCTATGAAAAGTAATAACTTCATAATCTCCACTTTGATTTTTCCTCACGTTCTATATGTCACCAATATGTGATGAAGAAGCATGTTTTCCCATTCTCTGAGATTTTTTACCATGTCATAGATTTCTGTCTTTGAAATTAAATCTACTTTATCAGACAACAGTGATAGATTATAGAAGTTTTATAGGGTGAACCTTTTTTGTGGTAGAAAACCTATTTTCTGTGTACAATTAGAAGAATCTCGCTCATATTTGAAGCTGTAATTTCTTCCAAACTTAAGGAAGTTATCTTAGAAAACTAAAGTATATGGTAACAAGCAAAATTTATTTTATGTTTCCTTACTGAACAATGAAAAATGGATAGCAAGTTTTATTTTAACTTCTGATACCCCACTGGTAACAGAGCTGTTATGTGGAGCTATCAGTCCTCACAGGTGGACAATTTGCTGCCTTAATTTCAGATCTTGGACTTGCTGCATTCATTTATGTCTCTTAAATCAGTTTCTCATAAACTCAAAGCAAATAACTTTTTGTGCAAAGAATAAGTTGTAACACAACTTTGAGAATAATTGCTTCTGCAAAGGCTGGTGTTCTAGAGAGCTTAGGGGAAATGACTCTTATTACATTATGGTAGTTACAGATTGTGTGAGTAAAATTTGACTGAAAAATTAAGTAGTGTTTGAATGCAATTTAACATGGTTGTATGTGTTTTTCTTACACAATCTGTCTTAGGACAGATCTTTGAGATTTTACAATAGAAACAAATATATTGACATTAAAATCCTCAGCACAATAAAAAATTCTCTCTTTGTAGGATTGTTTTTAACCCCAGAAGTTTCCTTTTTCCTTTTAAACAAACTTTGTTACAGAGAAAAAAACCTTTGCACATTGTTTTGTTCGGTCCTCTCTTAATAGTAATGACATGATTGATATTACTCTGTTGTTATTTGTCTTATGTTGGTACTTAAGATTCAATACAATCAGGTTTGTTTCGATTCCAAAAAGCTCATTGTTCTTAAAGAGCTTACAAAGTAAAAAAGCTGAAATAAAAAGGGAGAAAGTAGTATAACCAGCCAGGATGTGTCTACAAACAATTTCACAATGATTTTATCTGTACAGAATGTATCCATCAAAGTATATAGAAGACACAAGGGGACCTAAAAATAATTTAAAAAAAGCATATCAGACACACACATGGTTGAAATTAAAGCTGTAATGGGAAAGAGTAAATCAAATAGTCTTGATTTCTTTTGTGAATTTTATAAATTACTTTTTCATTTAAAATGCTGATTGCCTGAATAAAGCAGGTAAGACTTAGCTTCTGTTTCACCAGAGTCATGCACCATGGCTGAATACTTCAGGGAACTGCTATAACTTTGCTAAACGTAACACTTGTTAGTTGGGATATAGTAACATCATAACTTATTTTAGTGCTCTGGTGAAGCATTTGTTCCTCACATAGACAGAGGATTTCATGGCAGTTCTGTGTCAGAAGTCCTTCTGTCCTGAGTTGCCACAGGGTTACGTGTATTTATAGGGATGTCTGTGCTTCCTTGGCTAGTTCATATACCTTATGCTGCTCATACCTGGCTCTCCCAAATGTACAACAGTACTATTGGTTGCCTGTCCAATGTAGAGGTCACATTCCCACTACTCAGTTACAGGCTTCAAATTTAGGAGCTGCTTTTCCTAATCTACCCAATGTTCTCCACTGACAATATCATGAACCGACACATCTTTTAGGAGCCAGAATTAGAGATGCGAATATTTCCCTTACTTGTCTTTGCCTTTTAAATGTGTTCCTTTCTAGGAACATAGAACACAAGCACAACAAAGAGAATATGATTTCTTCCTCTTGGTCACCTTTTTAGTGGTAGTAGATTTTTCTTCTAAATTTTTAGCAAAATCTAGAATTTCCAATAACAGGGTAAGGGCAAGCTAGAGCCAGATGTTGGAAAGTTAAAAGTATTTGACTTCAGCAAACTACTCTTTATTGGATACACAGAGACCTCATTCTAATTTTTCTGCAGTTATTACAATGGTAATCTTAAATATCCAGCCAGACAGGAGTAGATAGTGGAAAGTAGAATTACTGTGATTTATGCATACATAGATATGCATAGTGACAGTGTAAGAATTGCTATACTGTCTAGTCAATGGAAACATTAACATATTTTTTCTAATTTTAGGTCAAAACAATTAATACATGACTTAAATTACCATGATAAATCAGAAGATGACACAGGACTAAAACATATTCTCTTCAAGAGTGATACTTCAGAACAACTTTCCCTAAAGCATATTTAATGTTAAAAATGACCATTTCTCAATTAAGCTGACAGCAAATGGTAAAAGTTCATTATGCATAAAAGGGATTTTTTTTTTTAAAACTCTGCATAAGTGGAAATGAAACCTTTGACGAATAATTTACACATTAAAACAAAGGACTTAAGGAGATTTCCTGGCATTAATTAAAAAAAGAGAAGTCATTTATAAAACCGAAAATGGTTTTGGGAGAGGAAACTATAAATCAAGCTTTAAGTGGAATTAGAATAGTCTAGAAGCCACAGAGTTCATATCTCCTTTGTAATGACACTTCCCAAGAACCCTTGGATTCAAAGTTGGAGCAAAAAAAATTATTTTTCTACAGCTATTCTTTATTTTATACAATAAATGGTAAGCTCAATACTATTAGGAAAAGGAGAGAGCTAGGCATTGCTTTAAATTTCCATGTTTTTCTCCATCGTTCTTGAATGTACTGCTCTAGCTTTTAGTCATCATCATCCCTTATGATTAACACTAGAAACAGAAAAAAAAAATCCTCACTTTGCTTACTTGTTAATTTTAATGAAAATATAAGAATTTTTACTAATTGAAAAAACTTTTCCAATTAGCATACAAGAATTTTGGGAATATAACTCCTCATACAAAACCACAAGATTTTTGTTTCATTATGTATAAACAGTTCAATATGCTAGTGGTACATACAAGTTGGTCAGAGCTTTCTAACTTTCTCTTCCTATATCATGTGCTTCTGAGCAGTATGTATAACAGCTGCATGGCCTTCATCCTGTGCTTGTTGATGCTGACTGTCTCATTCCACGCCCTAAAAGGCTTTTGGGTAAGACTGGGGAGATGATTTATTTGATTTTGGTTTCATATTCCAAGTTTTAACCTTATAGTGATGCTTTGAATGCAAGTTTTCAAGCTACCATGGCATCTCCCACATGTGTTCAGCATGTTTTCTGAAAGGGGAAACTTTGATAGATTGATATGATCCATCACAAAAAACAGATACTCTTAAACTATATGTGTTTTTTCATGCATTTTCTATTTGTCCCGTGCCAATATGGAGTTGAAAAAAAATAGGCTCCGGAATTTATAATTTTGAGTCTGACATTTGATGAAGTTCTTGAGTTTTCGTTTTTGTTCCTTTCCCTGTCCCAGGAGTACAACTGGGTAAGTCTGTATTTCCCAGTGGATAGATAAATAGCTAGCTACCATCTATCATTGTTACAGTGCAGTACTGCTGTCAGCCAGATGTGCAATGAAGTAGCAAATATTTGTCTAAACTGCAAGGAATGTATCAGTCTTAACATTTATCAGAATTTAGATTATTATTTTCCTAGGTATTTTTTAAAACATATTTTCAGACAAGGATCTTTAAAAAAATAATAATTTTACTTCTTTTTGTTACTTACTTCTGTGAATAATAGATTAGAAAGCCATCAACAAACAGTGTTTGGTTAATCACTATTGTTTTACTGAGAAGGATTAAATTATTTATGTTATTTCCTAAACCAAATACAGTTAAGTTTAATCAAATTAGCCTAATGCTTCTCACAAAGCACTATTATCTTTCTACTAATGGTATGCATTGTTTTCAGAATTGCAGTCAACTGCAGTACAATCTTTCATTTAGCTTTTATAATGAAACTCATATCTGTGATTATATAATTCCGTTTTGGCATTTTACAATAAAATAGTCTTGGAAGTTACATAAACTCTGGAGGATATGCCTATATATGACATCTTTTTGAGTGATACAGAAATAGCCTAATACCTATTTAGATTGGTTATTTGGAAAAATTTCTCTACCAAAAAAGCTGTCAAGCATTGGCATGGGCTACCTGGGAAAATGGATGTGTGTAAATATGGCACTGAAGGACATGGTTTAGTGGTTTGGCACTGCTGGGTTACCATTTCGACTCAATAACCTTAAAGGTCTTTTCCAACCTAAACAATGCCATAATTCTATGATTCTATATATTTTTTTCAGGCTTTTTTGATATAACTGATACCTGGTAGAGGAGGTCACAACTTGAATGTCATCCAGGCTTTACAGATGTTTCAGACTATTTTCGATACAAATTTGGTTTCTCCAGAATATATATGGGTTAGAAGTAAACAGTTATGAGGCAAGAACTTGAACACGCAGGATAAGAGTATGCCACTTACTGGCACATCTGTCTTTGCCTCCCCAGAAGCTGTATGACCATAAGATAATCATCTAGTGTTAAATTTATTTTAAAAGCTGCCGTTTAAAAGCAGCTGTGGTTTCAGAGTCCAGAGTGACTTCTTAGCCTCCCCTTCCTTTGCAACTGCCTTTGAAGCATTAGAGGGTAGATCCTGCAAATGAGGGGTGGCATGGAAGCCCCCAGCTGTGCAGTCATGGATTTCTCATTCAGGGATCTTATGTGAAACCTTGGATGAGAGAAGGCAAGCCTGAGAGGAGTCAGAAGTTGCATTTACTGAATACTTATTTTCCCTATGCTAATAGTAGCAGAGAACAGAGAACCTTGTTTAGAGCACAGTGCTAATACTGCCAAGGCTGTCAGTTAAATATCCATGCGAACCATTCACTTAAAAGTTGGACTTGATCATCCTTGTGTGTCACTCTTCCCTGTGATTATTCCCCTTCAGAGTAGTCCTGAAGTCAACAACTTCCATTACCCCTCTTAAATACATGCCTATCCTGCAACATCTTACTGTCATCTATATGTATTCCAGCCTTAGGAGATTTGCAGGCATTAATGGACCTTCGAGGAATAATTACATCTATCTGCCTCCTATCCTGAATGAGTGACTATAACAGCCTCTGTCATTGTAAGGAAAAACAACAACAACAACAACAAAAAACCAACCCAAAAAACAAACCCAGAGAGATTGTCTTCATTTTTTAAATAATATCTTTAAAAAAGACCAGAGCCTTTCTGTGAGGATTGAAAAAAGGACTCCTCAGGAAGTTCATATACTCAAGAAAAGTAAGATTGAGAGTACTCAGCAGTCCTCAAGGCTAAATACTTGCTTAGTCCCCTGCCCTTAGTCCCCTGGCTCTGTCTATCTATTTTGGAAGTGACTAATTTTGTCAGGCACAGTGTGCCTGGACGCATGGCACAAAGATCTTGGCTCCCAGGATAGGGCACAGTAATGCCATAGTTGAGGATTGTGGCACATTATGTTTAAGCCTTTCAGTACAGAAAAATAGCTTCTGCCTCTAGCAGACTTACTAGGTTGAATCCCAAGCTACAGGATTTTGGCCTTGATGAGTTTCAGTGGGTTAAAAATTACATACTGACACTATTCACTGCTTTCAGATTCTTTTTGAGCTTATTGATCAAGGGGTACATGGTGAGGCTCAACTTGCTTTCCATCTCTTTGATACAAGTCAGCCAATGGCAACAGGAAAACAACAAGATTTTTCTTGAAGTATAAGCAGGGCTCAGGGTTTTTTTCAGGCATATTTTTTTCGTAGGGCATTTCATTAGAAATCTCATTAGGGAGACAGAGGATCAAAGCTGCTTCTGCCTTGGCCTCGAGAGTTTGTTTTCTTTCTTCTCCTAGGTAGTTCAGAAAATACAGTGGAATCTTATTATTCTGGACCTCACCACCATGAGCCTCAGATAGCTGAAAACTACTGCTGCTGTCCCTACTGCTCCTGCTGCTGTTTACTGATTACAGCAATTGTCATACTTAGTATATACACTTTACAGTATTCTTTTAATGTTCTGTTAAAATGCCCAATTTTGATCAAAAAAAAAAAAAAAAGAGGAAAGCACTCACATGATGTATTTGTAGAGTATACACATGTATGAAAAGTTACTTCACTGGGGCTATGTGAACAGGCTACCACAGAGTTGTAATAAGGAATGAACATTGTCAGTAGTTGTGGGGTGCCCACCTTGCACTCACGGCCTCAGTAGCAGAAGATGGTAAAACAAGAACAAGTGTAAAACCTCTACATGTGACTGGAGAACCAAAACTGTCTAATACATGGGGATGTGTGCCTCAAAACTAACAATGCTGAAGAGGAAGAGAGCCATCAGCAGAATCAAACAGTCCCAAGGGCACCGTCTAAGTGGAGGAGCCTGGGTCCACAGCTGCTGTCGGTGTGGTAATGTGTGGGTGCACCAAACTCTGAGTATGCTTATGGGATTAGAGCTTTTTGGAATTAGCTACAGAGGATGTTCAGAAACTTACAAGGGTTCTGTAGCATTGTTTATTTGCTACATTGCAGGTACTGATCTTGAAAGCATTCTACACTGACTGCTTGCAAATAATGTGCTGCTAATAATTCAAGAAACTACTTTCACAGCACCACAGGATCACATAATGGTTGACTGTGGAAGAAACCTCTGGGGGTCATGTGGTTGAACTCCCTGCTCGAGTGCAGCCACCTAGAACAGGTTGCCCAGGACTGTGTTGAGACAGTTTTTGAGTATCGGTGAAGATGGACTTTCCACAACCTCTCTGGGCAACCTGTGCTGGTGTTCTGCCTTTGTCGAAGTGAAAAAGTGTTTCCTCATATTCAGAAGGAAACTCCTGTGTTTCAGTTTGTGTCTGTTGCCTCTGGGCACCACTGAAAAGAGCCTGGTTCTGTCTTCCATGCACCATCCCTTAAGGTATTTATATACATTAATGAGATCCATCCTCCTAAGCCTGCTCTTCTTCGGGTTGAACAGGCCCAGCTCTCTATTCTTGTCCTCATACCTGGGATGCTCCAGGTACCCTTTTGTTGGACTCCTTCCAGTATGTCCACGACCCTCTTGTACTGAGGTTTCGCTGGAACTGGGCACAGTATTCTAGATGTTCTCTTACTAGCTCTGAGTACAGGGAAAGGATCACCTTCCTCAGCCTGTTTGCAACACTCATGTAACGCAGACCAAGATACTGTAAACCTTTTTATCTGCAAGGGCCCATTGCTGACTCATGTTCTATTATGGTGTTCACAAAGTTAACATTCTTGCAAAGTCCTTTTCTGACCAGTCAACCCCAACATAGACTGGTATATGAGGTTTTTTCTCTGCAGGTGCAGGACTTGACAATTTGCTTTATTCAACTGCATGAGGTTCCTGTCAGCCCATTTCTCCAGCCTATTGAGCTCCTTCTGGCATGTGTATCATGTCATCTTCCTAGGTTGTATCATCTGCAGACTTCCTGCGAGTACAAACTGCACCATCATCCAGATCACTAATGAAGATGTTGTATGGGATTGGACCCAGTACTGACCCCTGGGGTCTACTGCTATTTACTCACCTCCAGCTAGACTGTGAGCTACCCTCTGGCCCTAGAGGTTCAGATAGTTTTCAATTAACCTTACTGTTTATCCTGCCCATATTTCTTCTCTAAGTGGATCTTATCACACAGGATCAAAGTAAAGAGTATACACTTCTTTCCCCTCATCTACCAGACAAGCAGTTTTTTCATTTAAGTTATCAAGATTATCTGAGATTCAACAAAACAGGGTGCTGGGTCCTGTTTGTCACAACAACTTCAAGAAATGCTACAGTCTTGGGGAAGAGTGGCTGGAAAGCTGCCCAGAAAATGGTTCTGGTCTACAGCAGCTGAACATTAGCCAGCAGTGTGCCCAGGTGGCCAAAATGGCCAATAGCACCCTGGATTGTATCAGAAATAGTGTGGCCAGCAGGACCAGGGCAGTGATGGTTCCCCTGTACTCAGCACTGGTGAGGCCACACCTCAAATCCTGTGTTCAGTTTTGGTCCTCTCACTACAAGAAGGAAATTGAGGTAGTGGAGTGAGTCAAAAGAAGGGCAACAAAGCTGGTGAAGGGTCTGGAGCTCAAGTTTTATGACAAGAAGCTTTGGGAACCGTGGCTGTTTAGCCTAGAGAAAACGACACCTGGAGGAAGGCCTTGTATTTGTCTGCAGTCACTTGAAAAGAGATTGTAACGAAGTGGGGACTGATCTCTTTTCCTAAGTAACAAGGAATAAGTAAAGAGGAAACAGAGTCAAGCTGCACTGCAGGAGGTCTTTCAAGCATTTAAACAGGCTGGTCAGGCAAGCGGTGGAGATACTTAAAAGACATGTAGACGTGATGCTTGATTGACATACTTGCTAGTGTTAGATTAACAGTTGGACTCAATGACCCTTTTTCAATCTAAATTCTCTATGATTTTATGAACAAATTGATCAAGCATAAATTCCAAGTGGTGAAATTGGGCTGACTACTCCTCATCACCTGCTTATCCTTCATGTGTCTAGAAATTAATTTCTGGATTAGCTGCTCCATCAACTACCCAGGAATGAAGAAAAATTTGTCTGGTCTGTAGTTCCATGAGCCTTCCTTCTTGCCTTTCTTGAAGATAGGAATGACATTTTCTTTCTTCCAGTCATCATGCACCTCTGAATGACATCAGCCAACTCCCTCAGAACTTGTGGTTGCATCTCATCAGGGCCCATCAACTTATGTCTACCATCCTTATGTCCAACTTGCTTGCTTTATCTAGACTGCATGAACTTAGCAGTTTTTCTCTTCAGCACATAGTTTCTTCTGCAATTATAACTCTAACTTGCATCACAATTGAGTTAGTGTTCAAGCAAGAATGGAAGATATCACTGTTTTCTCCTGTAAAAAAAAATCTGTTCATTTGTTAAGGAGTTGACACTTAAAAGTACATATGAAAGTCTTTAAACAATGTAATTCAACATTAAATTATAAGTACTCCCAGGCTGCTATCTTTGTTATTCTGTTGAGGTGTTTCAAGGTGAACTTACTTGTTCCAGGAAGTGCATATTCTAGCATGTTAATTAAAGTAAAAAAGGAATTATTTGAGTTCACTCCCTAGACTAAAAATAATTTAAAAAAAAACCAACTCCCACAACAATGTGATTTTACATTGTGGTTTTCCAACATAATTTTTGAAATGCACGCGATTTTCAATGTAACATTCAGTAAATTGAATCAGAAAGTACTAAACAACATGATTGTTCTCCACATGATTTGAATTTTGCTGCCATTAATGTCAAGAAATATTGATTTTTTCCATTTTGTCAATGGTTTTTGAAAAGATATGTCCAGTTAATATCCTGAGTTGGGTGAGTGATTGATAATGAGCAGTGCTCATCTGTATGAACTTGGTCACAGTTAGCCATGGTTAAGAATTAGAGAAGTGTTAAATATTAATTTTCTGTCATTTTAAAATGTATCTTTAAATTAGTTTGGGGTTTGTCTCTTTGTGTATCTTCATACACTTCATCTTTTGCATTCAGTTGTTTTCTGACTAGCTGTGTTTCTTTGTATGCAGAAACACTAGGTAAAATCTCAGCCATGGAATCAATTGGAAATAGAGGCTGCAACTGTCTTAATTAGTAAGAATAAATCATCCAGAAATCCCCAGTAGAGCTGCACCACTATCGATTTTTCAGTTTAAGAGTGGAGAGCTTTTAGGTCTCCAACAGGTCCTTCTTAAATCACTAATATCATATGCCAGAATTGCAACATCGGAACATAAGTCTTCTAGATATGCCCTGTGCATGTCAAGAACAGGACAGAAAAAGGCCACCCAGCATATTGCAATTATGTCTTCTGAGGAAACTTTCTCCCAAAACCTAGCACAGTGATCCGTTGAACTCCTTGTGATGATCCAGTATGCCTGATTAAAGAGGAGCTGAAAGACAGACCCAGGAACAAATGTCTCATCCTGCATTTATCATGCATCCTACAGGAACAGGAATCAGTCACAGAAATCAACATTTATTTCCTCACCTCACCCTTAGCCTGTGGTATGGATGCATCTGTGAGTGCTGAGAAAGCTTTGGTCTCACCTATAAATGACATTCATCATTAATCAGAGAAAGATAGAAGAAGCCCCAGGCAGTACAAGCTAAACATGTTTTTTTTTCTGTCTTCCTCTTTTCTATATATTTTCCAAGGTCTCAGAATTCAACAAAGTTCCTCTAGTTGACTAATCTAATCTTTCTCTTAGAATGTTCTTCTACCATTTTTAGATGATATTACTGGTCAATTCTCTTTCTTACAATATCTGTGCCTTAAGAATGATGAAAATAGTCTCAACGAAGAGATACTTTTAAGTTTATATTCTTTTCTTAAGTATACCACTTCACAGAAAAATATTTCATATTCATTTTGTGATGAACTTTGAGCTCTTACAACCACTATGGTAGGGTGATGAGTACTCTCTAATGCTTTAGTATATTTCTGTATGTTTGATTCCTGATTTCATTAAGGAATTTTGTAGCAATTTCTGCTTTTCATTTTTTCATTCTCTCTTTTATAATCTCATTCTTCTCAAATTTGGTCTAAAAGCTTACTATTTTTCTTTCAACTTTCCTTTTACTATTTTCAATTGTGTATTATACAATCAGAAATGGGATTTAAGGATCTAGCATCCCATTTCTTTTTTTTCTCTTCAAGCAAAATACATAAATCATTTATTGCAATTCCTGTTTGGATTTAAATTTTGGATAATTGGCCTTGTATCCTTTGCTTTCAGTCCAAGACATTGGTGAATTGCAGGTGAAATGCACCTTCATCAATAATTAGTACTAGATCAAGAGCACAGGAAATTATTTTTCTAACCTGCTTCTCAAGATAAGGTAAAGAAAAAATGTCTTTGACTCAAGTACTGAAGTAGAGAAGCTAAACCGTAAAATTCTTTCAAAATGACTATAGTAATTTCCAGGGTCAAACAGGCTGAGATTTTTTTTTTTATGATGTACTACAAAATGTGCTAGAAATCAATGAAGCAGGTTTACTATTGGTCAAAAGGCAGATTAAAATCAGTCTCAATGAGGAATGGATAACTGTCATTTATTATGTGGTTAGGCAAAGTACAGAAGATGACACAATTATTTCTGAGTAGAGGTTACATGTTAAATAATAAGAATTACAAGTCATCTAATTCTCGTCTGTCTGATATCCATTTGGGGTTTTTTGGTTTTTTTTGGATGTGGTAATCCAGACAACTTTGCCCATTCATACTGACAAGAACATCTATTTCATTGTTGCTCATGAATTGTTTCATTATTTCAATGTTGCTCATTGCAACATTGAATGGTAGTAATAACTTATATCGTCACTCATATTTGAACTGGTAAAACTTTTTATAATAGGAAATTTTCTTCCAGCAATGTGTCTTCAGAGTTTTCTTGAATCTTGTCTGAATTTCACTGATACAGAGCACTAACACTTCTAAGTGTAATTGACAAAAATGTTACCAAAAAAAAAAAAAAAAAGAAATTAAATATGATAAATTCCTAATTAATAAAAAAGAAAAAGTAGATGACTTTTCAGATGTTTCCAGAAGCTTTTTCTCAGGACCCTACACTGCTTGTATGCCTACATCTCAGGCACAATTATCCCCAATTTCTACTCCTTATCTGAATTCAGAACTATTCAAATTCTTACTCTGTAAGAGATGTGGGACTAATGTTTCCCTACTGCATGAGGTAAGTGCAACTATCTTATCTGTTCTCAATAATTGGTTCTCTTGAGGATGCTTTGCATTAGTTGTAGTAATCTGAATTCACTACTGAAATAGATATACCAGCATGAGTACCCTTCCCTAGGAAAAATATCTTCTAGGCTTTCAGCAATCACGGTATGGTAAAGAGGCCCAGTATAGTAAATAGACCAAGAAACCATTATTTTTAAGATGATACATCTTAATGCACATAATGTGGGTGTACAACACATAATACATATGTGTAAAGTTGTGCGCATACACTTTCAAAAGTCACAGCATTCATCTGATTAAAATGTACTAAAACTCCTGTGCTATGTGTGTTGATTGATTTGTTTATTATAGGGAGCTATCACTTATGTTGCTTTTCCTAATTAAGAAATTAGAGAAATGTACAAAGCTAATAATAGATAATTAAAAATGAAATAACAGAAAATAACTATATAAAAATGGAACGAAACTTAGTACAATATAGAAATCAAATGAGGTCTAAGTTAAAAGAATTTTGAATATTTTTCATATATTGCACTATTTCTAACCCAAAGTAACCCAATCAACAGAATACTTCTATGAATATAATCTCATTTTTTCGTGCCAAAGCCTTTCCTACACAAACCTGGATATAAGACATGAGGCACTTCATCAAGACAAACACTAAAGTCTGGAGAAAGACTTGCACAATTGCATAAAAATGTCAAACTATTTAGAGCAGAGTTACTATTTATGGAGCCTGAGACAGAATAGTTTCTGAGTTCCAGTGGTCACAGATGGATGTATGCATGGCTCTCCCTTCTCTGTTACCGGATCATGGAATGGGAGGGAGGCCAGAGCGGACATAAAGGAACTTCCTGCATGCAGTGCTAATGAAATGCTTTGCCAATGTCCTCAGCTCAGGCTATGCATCAGGCACTGATTGTGCATACAGTTGATTGATGACATCCAGCCTGTCTTTTCAATTCGTAACTGTACAATTAACCATCCCAATATGGATTCGATTGAGAAAATCCTGGCCTCCACTACTCCACTGTAGTTTCCTACAATTACTGATTAAGGAACTAGAGCACTCCTCATGGATGGAGAGGGTAAGGGAACTGACATGTCGAATGATATTGAACAATTTTAACTATGCACTCTCATGATCCAATTCAGAATAAAATTAAGAAAAATCTCCAAACTTGTCTAATCTTTAAACATCAGGTTCCTCAAAAAAACTGGGGTCAAAACTGCTAAAAGTCTTATGCATAAATTTATGGTTATTGCATGACATGCTGAGAGAATATCTATTTTTTTATCCTTATTAAATACAAACCATTTCAATAATCTTTATTTCCCTTGAGCAATGTGTAAGTTTAACTAAAAAAATGGAATGTTCCAGTACATTATGAGCATGAAAAAAATGCCATCTTATCATGAAAACATTCTTGTAACCTTTTTAGAAGATGTAGTAGCATTTTCTTGCTAAAAAAAACATTGTACTAAGAGTATGTAGACACAGGAGTTCAAACCAAAATAGTTTGTATAAAAATGTATCTAATTTTGGATTATTGTCATATTTTCCTTCCATATGGATGTATACAGCATGAGAAATGTAATGTATGTGCTTAACTCAAACTTCTGGTTGGTTCATTGGATGACTTTTGCGCCTAAAACAAAGCACACTTTTAAGTGTTAGGATTTGCAGAAGCAGAATTCAACTGCATAGATATTCCTGTAAACCTAATGTTGAATCATGTAATAACTCCAAAGTCCAATCTATTTCACAAAATCACAAAATATGTCAAGCTGGAAGGGACCCACAAGGATCATCAAGTCCAGCTTCTGACCCTGAACAAGACTACCCCCAAGAGTCAAACCATGTGCCTGGGAACATTGTCTAAATGCTTCTGTCAGGTTTGCTGCTGTGACCACTTCCTGAGGAGCCTGTTCAAGTGCCCAACCATCCTCTGGGTGAAGAAACTTTTCCTAATATCTAATCCAAACCTTCCCTGACACAGCTTCAGGTCACTCCCTCAGGTCCTGTCACTGGTCATTGCAGAGGAGAGATCAGTGCCTGCCCCTCCTCTTCCCCTCATGATGAAGTTATAACTGCAATGAGGACTCCCTTAAATATCCTCCATGCTTAGTGTAAATAATAATATTAAAATTATGCAAAAACTACCCTCCCACATCACTCCCCCAAAAAAATCCCCCACAAACAAAAAACAAACAAACAAAAAACTCACAGAAAAATAACCTAAGGAAAGCCATCAGTCTCTGAACAAGACTAATTTTAGATGTAGATATATAAGGACCACAATTACAGAAATAAAACCATAATATTTATTTTACTTTTGGGTGTTATCTATACCCAAAGTGGAAGATATAGCTAGTATCTCTGATCTCTTACAGAGGCAAAGGTTGTAAACACAACCAAATGTGGAAAGGCGACCTCTGAGATGACTAATTTTTTACTTTTATCATATTAAGATTTTATATCAGCAAGCAGTAACTGTTCAGGTGACCAATAATTAAAACAATAGCTTTAATACTGGGATGCTTCAGTGACATGATGGATTCAAACATCATTGTGTTATTTTTGATCTATGCAACATTAATATAAGAAATGTAGGTTTCAAATTCAGTATATAGAAATACATCAAAAATTTTAGACATTGCTTAAATCATCCTTTCACACCAACTCTGTATTTTTTGATTGATTCTGAGTTGGCTATATCAGTACAATAAGGTATGATATTGTTCCTAAGAGGGACTTTAACAGTCGAGAGGGACATACTATCAAGCTCACAAAAGATATCTCTTCTACAGCAAAGTTTTTGACATTTATTCCACTGTATTTTATATTCTTTTCTAAGTAAGTAAAAACTGTTTTAAAAGGCTAAGTCCCCATTGTTTTATTTTTTTTTTCTTCATTCAAATTTATTCTTAATGACACTTTCCTAGTTCATCCTCCAGAGGTCTTACCTGTGTTTTCTCTATAGAAATATAAATTACACTTCTGGAAAGAAAGAAAGTAATAAATACTCCCCAGTCTCCTGAAATATAAAGAAGAGCTATGTTAAAACAAAGTATTTTTTAAATAATCTTCTTTTGTTTGTTTCTGTTTAGGGGTGGTTTTGAGAAGACTAGTTCTCAGCTGTACTTAGCCAAGGCTCTGAGTCACAGCTGCTATCCAATTTTTTGTTTTATTTTGTTTTGTTTGTTTGTTTTGTTTGTTTTTGTTTTGGGGGGAGTTGTTTGTTTGTTTTGTTTGTTTTGTTTTTGTTTTGTTTGGTTTGGTTTTTTTTATCCAAAAGCTAATGATTGGATATGGAGGAAAGGAAAAAAAATCACCCATTAATGCTCAGTTCAAAGCGTTGTATCCCTACACTCCCAAACTCATATAAACCAGTATAAAGTTACAGAACTCCAATGTGGGACTGAGGGGAAGAGAAGACAAAAAATAGGAAAACCTAGTAGCAGCAGGTTTTATACTAAGTTTGTTACAAAAGTTAAAAGAGCAACTTTCAAAGCCTTCCTTTATATTTTAGTATAAAATATGTTTCTCAATATGTGATGTGAAATACTGCCTGAAAAAACACTGTTCTAGTCAAGGTTCTCTTGAAGATTTCAACTAGGTGCTACAAATCTCACCTTCCAGAAGTAGTTTAAGGCAGTGTTTCTTAATGTAAGATAACTGTAAAGATTGTACGATGGGTGGAAATAGTTGTATTTTTTTTCTACTAAAGCTACAGCAGATACTTATTTTTTTCATAGAAGCATAGTGGAATGTTTGAAGCTTCATGGCTGTAATGTTTATATGTTTCTCCAAAGATCTCACATGGTTTTCAACTCTTAAAGCTTCTTGGAAGTTACAGTAACAGTGGGACAACTCTTCTTTACATTCAGATACTCAGGTCAACATCTGTGAACTTTTTCTCTGCCTTCCTTTCCTCTTCCATCCTCATTTCACCTCCTAGAAGTAGTTCTCAGCTGTGAAATTATATGGTAGAGAACAATAATCTGAATGGCTCACAAAAGCTATCATGATCAAGCCTAATATCTTAAACACTGAAATAAGGAAAGCTAATTAATTAAATGTTGCAAAGAAAAAAAAATGAAACAAACCAAGCAAACAAATAAAAATGAACCAAAATCTGTTTGCAGCTATATGAGAAGGAAGTATCTGAAATTATTCTTCAGACAGGTTTCTTAGAGGACTAGCAAAATGCTTCGAGAAAGGGAATTGCTGTCTTGCAAGGACATCTATACTTGAACTGTCAGAGTAGTGTAAAAGCTCAGTTCACTTATCTGATCCATTTCTCTTGCAGGCATCTGGATAGTGGTATTAACCAAAAAACACTTTTCCACTTCCATTGAGTTTGGCTTGTCTCCACCATGCCCTCCCCTTACCTCCTAGTCTTGATCTTAGCTATTTACAGCTTCTAAGATGGATATCTGCAGTACAGTCATGAATAAGAATGACTTCTCAAAAAAAAAAAAAAAAAAAAAGCCAAGAAAATTGCCATCATGAGAATAAAGAGTTCAATGATAGCATGTCACACGTCACACTCCTTTTTCAAATTTCATGTTGGCTCCACAGGTACTTGCAGAAAGCCCTTTCTGTCTGCAAAGGAATCTTTTGTACAGACCAGCTGGTCTTAAACCCTTCAAAATCATGAGGGCATTATCATATTACTACTGCAGAAATACAATTCATTTTAACTTGGAAGTTCTGTTTACAGAAAAAAAAAAATAATGACAGAAAGCTTGCACAGTACTGAAAGGGATTTCATAATAACCCTATATCATTCCCAAGGCTGAACCAGGCTTGATGCTGAGCATTTAGATAATATATTGCAAGCCTCTATTCCATTTAGGATGATTCAGTGTTTTTAGAGAGCAATGAGCAGCCGAATGTTTCCCTAGAGAAAAGAATCAAAAAGCTTAGAAGAGAGGGCTTAGTTACTTTCACCTGTCCCTTACCTTCTTGATCCCAAATCCATGTACGTATATGTGTGTGAGAACACATGCACATACACACAAACAAACATAAGGTCACGTTATGGCAAGTTTTACCACTATATGATAAAGTACAGTTGATATATATTAGGTGAAAGCCCTCTTAAATCTCTACTTGAGCCTGGATGTGATTAATATGATTCATTACTTTGCACATAAAAATACTTAGCAAACCAGATATCTCTCTTCTACGGAAGTGGCAAACTGTTTACCATTCCCTTCTCCCCAGCTGCAATAGCGTCTGTAAAAAGCAATACATCTTTGAGATCATGGGATATAAATCTTTCTGTGATAAGAAACTACATCTTACAGGACACTTACAATGTAATACATTTATCTATCTATACCCTCAAATATCTTTTTTTTTCTTCTTAAAATAAAAAGTTAGTTTTTGTGCTTACAAAAAATTCAGAATGAGAATATTAGAAAAGTCTCTATTACTACAAATGACTTTATTTATCTGCACCACAGGTATGGTACAAGCAATGTAGTTTGAACTTCCTTTAATTGCTCCATCAAGGTTGCTTAAAGATCTTCAGTGGATCAATGTCAGGAAGCCTACAATGCCCACCTGAAGACATTATTTTAAAGGAAAAAAATCACCTTAAGGCCTATGTAGCCTATTGTGGCAGTCAGGAGACAAAGTTGTCATACGTGCTACACAGCTTTATTTTGCATAAACAGTGACTAGTAGAACAAAAACCCATCTGAGAGTTTGTAGTGTAACATTTATGATGCTCAAATATTTTCTGCTCTGATTCGTTCATCTCTCAGCCTGTATTGATACCGGGAGTTGCCCTGACCCAGATGCAGCACCATGCACTTGATCTTATTAAACCTCATGAGATGACCATGTGTAATACCCCAGCCCCGGGAGCACAAGCTCATCCAGGAGATTTACTTTTAATAATATACAGGGTTCTTTAATACCTTGAGATAGCGTAAAGAGAAGTTACACACTTTTCCTCAAGAGATATTTTTACTGATAATGTAGGGGAGAAAATAAGAGAATTTGGCAAAATTTCAAAAAGGTATCATGCAATCAAAACAAAGCATTCCACAAGCACTGACCCAACATACAACAACCCTTACAAGTTGGAAAGATATAATCCCACCAAAACATCAAGAAAGGAGCAAAGAAAGAGAAGAGGAAGGAGTAAGAAGAAAAAAGAAGGAAAAGAAGAATGAAACAGATTTTTATATAGCTACCATCGGATCCTTGCGGAAGACCAGCTCTCATGTGTTCAGGGCCGCAGCCACGTGGAGAGCACATGCCTTTGGTTTTATCTGCTCTGGTCCTTATGGACCAGAGAGGCAATTCTGCCTCTGGCCCATCAGCCACTGTGGGATCCAGGCCACAGTGAGGGGCAGTGTTCCCACTGTCCCTGCAAATCTGAGCCTGGCTTAGGGGCTCCAGGAGGTGTGCTGTGTTATAGTTTTCCCAGGCTCTTTGTGACTGACAGCTGGTCCAGGGCTTCCCCATGTGGGCTCCAGGGGCCTGCCATGAGGGATACAACAGCACCTCCCTTGCCCCAACCACCTGCATACACACACGTACCAAACACACACGAGTTGGTTCTGACCCAACAATACTTTTACTAATCCATAATCTCACCCAATGGGCCAATTTGAGCTTATCCAGACCGCTCTGGATGGCATCCCAACTTTCAGAAGTGTCAGTCGCACCACTCACCTGCCACTCACCTGCAAATTTCCTGAGGATGCACTCCATCTCTTTGTCTCTGTCACTGATAAAGACATTAAACAATACTTACCTCAGTACCGATCTTTTAAGCTTATGGAGAAAAAATTGAGTTTTTAGGAGAAAAAAATATTGTAAAAAGAACCTGTCTCAGATGAATCATATTAAGTAATAGATCTAAATTAATCTGACACCTCTTTCAACATATTCCCAATCCTCAAAGAAGGAAATCACAGCAACTCTCTGGATTGCATGGTTCATTTAGAAAAATATCTGAAGATTATGTCTCTTCTGTTTTTAAAAACAGACCATTTCATTATATCAAAGGTTAGGGGGACCATCACCCTCCATAAAATCAGAGCCTGCCACTTAAATTAATCTTCTAGGTTTTGTAATTCATATTTTGAGCAAGTCTCTTTCAGGGCATTCTTAGGGAATAGTCCTCAATAGTGCCATTAATTCAGACATCATCCTTCACCTTTATTCTTTACTGCTGATATGAGGAACATTAGAGGCAGAGATTATGAAAAGGTAGGAGAAAATGAATAGAAGCCCAGAAAACATGTATAGTGGACAGAATAGCTCAAGGAGCTTGAATAATGTTTTTTGGAGGCACAATACAACCAGGGTTTGAAAAAATAAAGAGAGTTGTCAGTGAGAGACAATTTTAGGGAATGTCTCTGAATGAGAATCTTTGAGTAACTGGTTTGAGCAGTCAAAAACCTCAATAAGAGATGCTGTGGCATCTGAACTTGCCACAAAAGCCCTTATTAAGGAAAAAAAAGAGAAACTTATGTTGAATATTTTCATATGGTGATTTCAGAACATTGTAAGGAAAGAGCAATGGAACAGAAGTAGGAAAACATAGGAATTATTTAATTTGTTTGTTTGATTGACTTGTTTGGTTTTAATTTTAAATATAGTTTGAAAGATTAATATGACTACTTAACTCTATAGCTCCTAACTGAAATTATGATCTTTATAAACTGAGATATGTGCAATGATATGAAGAAACATTTGCTGCACTGCAACTGCAGATCATGTACGTAAGAGAAAATTCAATTACATAGTATGTCCCTTTCTTGAATTAATGTTATATTTAGTGTCATTTGTTCTGAATACAGTACATATTTATACTTGATTCACTTATGTCAGTTAATGAATTGTATCCATACACATACCCACACTGGAACATGAAGAAAATATATTTTATCAGGTATATAGTCAACTAAAAAAGATCCAAATAGAAAAATAATCGATTGATTTTTAGAGAAAAATTGTGAAAGGGAAAAAAACATATTTTCTCTGAACAAGCATGAAAAACATATCCTGCTTAAATGATTATTGTATTATATTAGAAAAATCACAGTAAAAAAAAGATTTTTATGATTTTGCAATTTTATAACTACGTATAATTGATTTAGTAGACAAGTTTTATGAAGTACTAATATTAGCATCTGTATTGCTCTGCTTTCTATGAGGATTAATATCATCTGCCAACAGTGTTTGTCAGAAGTGTTACTTGAGAAATACAGTATAACAGTTACTCTGCTGACAACAGCTTTAGGTCCCAAAATTCACATCATGATAGTTCATGTCACAAAAAGGAACTTTGACCCCAGTTGCTAGTACTTTTTTAAGGCATTTGCTGAATTCAACATCTGTTGTCAGGGAGCTGAATGGAAGAGTTCCTACTCCTTTTGGAATGAACCATCTCCAAACGCAAAAGGAGGTTCCTCTTTGGATGAAGATAAAGAGAGATGCCCTCTGCTTACAAAGAATCTGACACCAGAATAAGTAGACTGTCTTAGCAGCTCCAGATAAGGTTCCAGGTAGAGATAGTTGTGATTGTGGTGTGAAGCAGGAACTGTACAATTATATGGTTTGTTTGTTAAATAGAAGTTTTTCCTAGGGTTATTAATAATGGAAATGCAGTTCCATTAGTAAATTCACTTCTATTTCAAGTGAAGAATACTAGATTAAGGACTTCTTTTTAAACTCAAGGTGTTGCAGTTTGCAACTGATATCAACTGATATATCAACTTCTTCAACTCTGTGTTATAGATATTCTATATGGAGAAATCATTACTGTATAATATTTACAAAGAAGAAAAAACAAAAGTAACGTAACTGATCAAGGACATCATCTCTCTGTTTTTTATCGTTATGTGTTCTATTAGATTTTTTAATGTGAAGCTTTGCTTTGATGGATGTACATAAAGCATAGCTTTCCTGAACTATGAGGAACAAGAAACCTTACTTGCTCAAAATTTTTTCAATCCACTGTTTTATCTTAAAAGTTCCCAGTATTTTTCATCAGGAAGTCATAATAAAGTACATGTTTCTCTGACTGACGCAGAGGCTGCCACTTCCATTATGTCTGGGATGGGTGTATTCTTTTTGGCATGTGCAACTGTTTTGGAGACTCAAACCCTTAGTATCAGTGTCTGTGTTCTAAAAAAAGCTCTCTAGAATTAATACAGGGATCGCACTTCTAGTCCTGTCTTCCACAGGGCTTGGTTTTGTCCAAGGTTTTCTTCTGTTTTAACTATCTGTATTTCTTAAGGAAGTTTGACTCCATTTTCCAATTGTCCTCTAAATATCTATTTTAAGCCAGTTTTCACTTAACTCTTAACTTTGCCTAGGAGTAAGCCAACTCTACAGTTGTCAGGACATGCTGATTGCAAACAAACCTTAAAATTTCTCAAATAATCAGGAAGAAAGCTGTAAAGGAGCATAAGGATCCAGCATAGGGGTTTTGGGCTTCCCTCAGGACTGCCGTTGTATTCTTCCCAACAGTAATTAAAACAAGTTCCTGTAAAATATTTGGGGTCTTCTGTGGAAAGTATCAGTAATTATTTATGGAAAATTGTATAGATTTATGTGACTTTAGCTGTAAGGATTTCCAATACCTGATGAGGGGTTCCTAGATGACCCTAGAGATCTGGTATCTAATTATTTGAAAGCTTAAGAGATACCTTTCTCAGGTATGAGTAAGAATTCAAAGAAGTGATTTATTCTTTGGGATCTCCACAACATTTTTTTTTACTTACACTAAGTCAAAGTGATTTTGAGGAGAATATGTTAACCTGTGGAAGTTTAAGTGAAGACAAAAAAAGCTAACACATTTTCCAAAATCAATTTATAGATCTACTGTTGATAGAAAAATAACACTAAAATCCTTTTATCAATATGTGGATATTTTAAAAAAAAATATATCTCCTTCAAGTGAGACTTTATATAAAAATACATAGAAGTTGTAACTTCACTGTATGTGATAAGACATTGTAGATGTTATTTTCTTACCTAGAGATCATCTTTTTTCTTTTGAGCTATACCTGCACTTATTCCAGATGAATAGTATGTAAGTTTATTTCCTTTCTCTCTAAGTGTTTTTTTCATATATATTTTTTCTATGATACGTTGTAGATTGTCTCTTTTCCCTTAGTTAGGGTGTAAATCTTCCTTCCTGATAGTCAATAAAGTTCAATGATAATAACTGGCTTTTTTTTTTTTTTTCAATTTTTTTTTCACTATTATATATTCCCAAAGTATTTTCTAATGTCAGCAATTTGTTTTCAATCCTCTCAGTCCAATCCTGACACTGTTGTTGGCATTTCCATAGTATTAATCATCCATTGATTTTTCCACTAGCATCAGCAATAGTCACATGTTTAATTGTGTGAATGCTGAGGGAACATAGTTATGTCAGGCTACTGAATCATAATTGGTGACGGTGTAATATTCCACATAATTTTATATTTCAGCTTTGAATAACATAATGATTCTGAAATTTCTCATTGAGGAACAGAAAATGAACAAATTGTTTACCATTGAAGAGGCTGTCTACCCTGAATTGTGATATTCAAATCCTCCAGACAGGATTATGTGGTATAAAAAACCCCAATATTGAACTTCACAACTTTCAAAATAAGGCAGATGATCCTCCAGTTAAAAAAATTCTTACAGTATCTATGTGTTAGTCATGCCTATAATTGTTACTGAAAGTGTTTCTCATTTTTTCCATAGATTGTACATTATGAAGTACAGTTTTAAAAGAGATATTAAATATGTTTTTTTTTTTCTCAGCATATCTGTAACCCACACTCAGTGTTGCCCAGTTCAAGTCAGAGATTAATACTTGCTTAGAACTAGTATTTTCCTAATCACCTATGTGTATTATAAATGTACTTTCAGAAATACGTAAAATTCTTGAAATTCTTGATTTTCTAAACCCTAACTTCAGGACAGATTGCTGCTTCTTTTCCTGTGTGATCCTGCTAAATATTTTTAGGCATATCTTTATTAAATTCAAAGTTTAGCACATGAAATTCAGGTACCTATTTTGGAACTGTGAGATGTAGCACGTTTTTCTATGTGAAGGTTTTACCCTCAGCAAGGAAGTTTTCTTTTTTGTGAATCAGGTTCTCAGAATTAATTTGAGAATCCTGTAGTTTACCTTGCATACACATTGTTTACAAATGTAGTCCATTTACAGTCAGGCTGCCTGCACATTCCGGTTGCTCAGGGTTGGCCATTAGTCCTGCTGAGGGAGGGGGTGGCATGTACAGTTGTGCTACAACAGCTCTGCATGTTGCCAAATGATGTGTGTTAGTGCCAAAGGATAGAAAAAGCCCACACTACTGGATAATCCCATATGCAGAAAAATAAGGAGCATAATGTTGTGAGTTACAAAGTAGCATGTTTATGCTACTTATGTTAACACTGGGAACAAGGTTTAGTAAGTGTCAGAGATGTTCCAACTGCAAAGGATGCAAAGCTGTTTCTGTGGTAGGCAGTAGCTAAGTATTTTTCCCCCTATCCTTTTCCCGCAGTAGGTATGGATGTTTTAGCTTAACCCAAAGATGCCTTTTAGTTCTGACTTCTCCAACAGCAGTCATAAACATTTCAAAATACAAAAGCGGTGCTCCAGCATGATTCATTGGACACAGTGAAGTACAGCCACCCTAAAAAGATTTTGTATGATGCTTTCAGTGATTGCTCATTTATGATCAAGAAGACATTATGTTGTAGAACAGGAAGAAATCTTTCTGACTGAATGAGCCTGTGAATGTGAAAGTAGGGTCTGAACAAAAAAATCTTTATGAGATTCTGCAGACATATTAGTAAGGTACAGAAATTCTAGTGCCAGTAGTGTAAATTGAATGCTAGAAAACTGGGTTTATGAGAACAGTTAGTACTTTAAATAGAACTCTCTTCTTCGTAATTTTGTACAGATATGAGCCACCTGCTACATATATCTGAATAAAAGTGTCTTCCAGGAGATGGCTACACTTTGCTTTCCTGTGCTGTGAATAACAGGCCAAACAAATACAGACTTGTTACTTTTTCTCCAAGACTGAGGACTCAGGAAAGGGGAAAAAAACCCAACCAAACAAGTACTTTATGACTGATGGATTTACATGCAGTCTCTTGGTTTACATGCAACTTTCTTATTTATGACAAACTGGTCCAGTATCAAGTCCATGTCTCTTCCACTGCCTCTCTGTTTTAAAGTACTATCATGATAAATGAAAACCAAAATATTTCTACAGGATAAACCAATTCAGAATTATTTTACTCACAGAAGCAAGAAATTGGTCTGATTTTTGAGTTTTTGAGACAACATTTTTGAGAAAACAAAAAGGTTTTGTTATCTAAAGTGCATATTTTTTCCTGTAGAATGTAGTAAGGGGCATAAGAAGTTACATTACATTTCTGTGTAATGAACAGTGTGTGTTCATGTTATTTATGGTGCTGCAAGTGAAAATTTATAATGGAAATATTATTCAGGAGGTCTAGTTTATACAAAAGTAGTTTTGGATTGCTATTTCTGTCAATTTTCTTGGCTCTGTAAGATTAAATAAAGAAAAAGTGCACAGTGGAATCTTCAGAGAATTCATTAGGTTGTTTTAATCTCTGTATTTTCTCTTAAAACCAATATTCAGAATCAGTAATTCTTACTGCGTCTTATTGCTACTTCTTCAAACAAACAAGTTCAATGATGCATAAGAGAGTACTTTTATGAACTCTGCAGAGAATAATTGGGTAAAGATGACAGAATATTACTCAGAAGTTGTTGTTTTTTCCCCCCAACTTACTCCTCTCAGAGTTCGCAATTTCATATCTGTACAGTAAATTAAAAAAAAAAAAAATCCCAACAACACAAAAGTAAAAAATGAACAACAACAAAAATCTAAAACTATTCTTTTTTTTTTTTTTTTAATCTGTGTATTAAATGGGGATAGAACACAACTTTATCATTTCACCTTTATTGATAAACTGTTTTCACAGCTTTGCTATTTCTAATTACCCAACCACGACATTCCCTAAATGTGTGATGATTGCACTAGTTAATTCTATAATCAGATTCCATTGACTTGACAGAAGAATAGGATGGATAAATTCTCAGCAAATAATAATAGTAATAAAAAAAAAGAAATCTTATCTACATTTGCTGTTAATATAACTAAAAAATCCCTTGTGTCACTTGAGATTTTACTGAAAGTCCCATACCCTGAATGACAGCAGAATAGTTCTGTAGAGGAAATGGTTAGTGCTCTCTGACCTTGTCTGTGTCAAATATTGAAACAAATGTACATTAGTAATAATAACTGTCTACTTGTTTCACCTTGCCAAATGTCACTTGAATTATTACTCTGGTCCCTAAAGTAAAGAATTTTAACCTTATGTTTCCTCAGGGAAAAAATGATCTATTCTTTGTTCGGACTCCACAAATAGAAGCACAGCATTTGTCTTTTCATTGGTAACATTAAGTCTGTCTGATCTGAGTGATAAAAAGCAGAGATTATCTATTCCTGCCTGTCATTTTTGGCAAACTTGTGAACTTTTCATAAAAACAGAAAGATAAATCACAGCAGCTATTATTGTCTTTGTCTTAATCTCTCTAATGGATCAGTGTAATTTTTGGTTTGCTCTGGTAGGTCAGGGAGGTCATCACTGTAGGATAACAGCCTTGTCTACTTACTGAATGCTAAGTACTGGTCTCACACAAATCCAGATAAAGACTTTCTCTGGGGGATTAAGCTACTGGCAAAGTAAAGGAGTCCTGTGGATCTATTCAGCTGTTACTAACAGACTTTTCTGACATTTAACAGTCCCTTCAAGGTAGGGGCTGGGGCCTTATAGCTTGGGGAGATCATTCTTGATACTAATTCTCAAACTATTCAATGTGAACTTACAAGTGCTTAATTACAAAACTGACATGCAAACACAAATACTGAAACATCTCACCATCATACTACCAGTAGTTTCTGATTAAGAAAAACAGGACAATTGCAATGTTACTTGTGGATAAAGTTAAAAATGTTACTGCAGATGAAAATGGATATGTTCGTATAGGAAATATCCATTATTTAAATATTATCACAACATCTATCAGGTTTTTTTTCTCCTTTTCAAATGAGGAAGGAGAAGGAGAGAAGGTGGGAGACGGAAAGGAAGAAGATTTCTCCAGGAAAAGCTAAAAACTGATATGGGTATAGCAATGAACCATTACATAAATGACAAATGCAGGGAAAAATACTGACATTTTACACTGACCAAAAGGAAGAAAAGATGTCTTTCCTGTCCTTAATAGGCAAACTGCTATTCCTAGGGGGTAAACTACTAGATTATTACTTATTACTAAATCAAAATATGTTTCCAGTATTAGTGATTAGTGAAAGGTTCAAACCAAGACCCTCAAGAGCTTTAATTTCCAGGAGTTTCTCATATAAGTAGGAGGAATAAGGTACATGAATTGATTCTCTTTCCTCTCAAAATGATAAATATTTTAACTTAAAGACATAAAAAAATGCAAAAGTAAAACAAAGATAGAAACAGAAATGGTCTAATGTTTATGAAGATATAAAGAAAAAAGATTACTTTTAACAAAAAGAAAAGAAACAAAATACAAAAATTAAATTCTGACATATTGCAAATAACTAGTTCAATAAGCTGTCTTTAATTCTGTCAGTTTTATTCCTCTTTTTCATTTTATTCCTTTCTTCCCACTCCTTCCTCCCAGTATCTTAGATTTTTTTCTCCCTTACACTTGCTTTACATATCTTGAAGAACATCATAATCTGAGCCCATTTCTTTGCATTTCCTCATAAGAGCAACATCTACCACTCTCTTCATTCCATCTCTCAGATGGATTTAATCTAAGAGATTATGAACATCAGATGAACAAATAGGAAGCTATGTTATCTTGACCTTTCAGGTCAAATTTGATCATACTACAGCCTGGCTGAATAGGTTTTAAGCAGCTTCCACAGTGTTAAAATTTAAGTTCTTATATAATTGAACAACATTTCAGCCGATTTAACAATAAAAAAGAATATACTCATGTAGACAAAGAATACTCTTTTTAAAGTTTGTTTCAAGTTTAAAAAGAATGAAAGTAAAAAGCCAACACTGTAGGCTTTTACACTGTTTGCAGTGTATAGTTTGTCCAAACTAATAAATAGAAATATCACAATGTTGAAGTAAATTTCTTTTCACATGAAAAGATTTATGAGGTACATACAGACTGTCACCTTAAGGAAAAGTTGAACAGCCAGAGTACTTAGTTCTAAATTTTCAAATACACAGCTACACTTTTCCACAATTGCCTAAATAGTGCATGTTATTTATATGATTTCTACATCTATACAAAGCATGCAAACTTACTGTTTGTTTGAGCATTTTTTGATGGACCAGTCTGATAGATAACAGATTCTAAAAATATAAAATAATTATATATAAGCAAACAAAAGCCCTATCAGAACTATGACTAATCATTAGGAATTTTTCTTCCTGAGATCCTCATCGTGTTTCCAGATTACATTTTCTTCATGTTTCCAGTATTAGTGATTAGAGATTAGACATCTTGGCTTACAAACTTATGATACTTGTCCTTTGTTGTGTAATGCATGCAAATTCAAATAGTAGAGGGCAATGACAATTTTCTTAAAGATTTCTATGCTGGTAGGATTTTATGCTAAGAACAGAAAAGGTCTGAAGCCATGGAAATTATAATACTGGGAATATATGCAAGGGATAAAAGAGATTTCCATTCCCTGGGAAACAATAATAATGAAAACCTGTTATATAATACGTACACACAACATCCTTCATGTAAGTCAAATATATTGGCTTATCTATAATTTCATATTACTGTATACACTTTGTACTTCAAGAAATTTAAAATCAGTCCATTCTTTTGATTTTGATTACAGTGACATGTCTTATTTACTCTCATGAATTAAGTAGGTTCTTTTTTCCTTTTTGAAACAATTAGCTGGAAGGCTTATAATACTGTGAAAAGTGCTGGGAAAATGAACCAATTTTTTCCCTATTTTGTGGTATAATCTTCAAGGCACCTTTAGCTTTATTTCTAGAAAGTTACCAAAGAAAGCCCAAAATAATCCCATTTCTTGATTTAGCAATTTGGTCCTTTTCCTGAAGGTTTTTAACTAAAAAGACGAAAATCAGAAACTGATTTGTCTCAGAAATTGACTACTGAGGAAAAATATTTCAAGATAAATGCCAAAGTCCTTGGAAAAAAGATGCAGTAGTTATTTCTTCTTCTCCAAATAAACCGAGTTAATTCAGAACATTTCTGTTCCCTCCTATATTTACTAATTCCATGTAGAACTATCTATGCAATATTTTAAATTGCCCCTTAAGATATAATTGTTAGATCCTGTCTTTTGGAATACTTAATTCAAAAGTCAGGAATAAGGTAGGTAGTGACAGAAAGTTTACTTACCTCTTTGCAGTATGACTAGTGCTTTACCCTTCTTGTTTCTGACTGTTGTCTACTTGGCAGGGATCTGAAGAAGTATTTTGCCTACTGTGAAGAACAAAAAGTGTATTTTGTACCATTGAACAAAGCACACTAGGTAGGATAAAACACTGAAATGAACATAATAATTACCAAATCTGAATTCCTGCAATTGCAGACTAGCCTCTTTGACACAGGGATTCTAAGTCAGAAACTATGCAATGCTTTCAGCTAGGTAGGTGCAGGAACTTTTATGTATTTCTTTGTTCTTGTGGGGTTTTATCTAGAATTAATAATAATAAATGTGCAGGTTTTCCAGCCCTTATACTTAGTTTTTCAGCAGTGCACTCAGTATATGGGGGAAAAAACGTGCATTATTTATACCAAATTTCAGGTATAAATTATCTTAAAATATTAAATAAAAATATGACTGTGAAATTTGAAGTAGAAAATGAAAAAGCAGTAGAATAAAAAAATTTTCAGCAATACTGTTTTGTTACTGGTGAATTTGAATAGTTCATCTGAAGGCAGGACTGTGACTAAGCATGAATATATAAACTGAAGAGAATTAGAAGGATGTCTTTGCACCATTGCATGTAAAATGATGAGCAAGAGCATGGAAGCCTTGTACTTTTTAATGCGGTGAACATCACTTTAAAACCTAGTGACTCGAAATGGGCTGACAGGTTGAGGACTGAATAATCCACTGATGTGCCCCTTTGCGCTGGTCAGCAGGGTAATGTTTCTCTTCCTTTTTTATTGACATACATGCTGCACCTTTTCACCTACTTTTACCAGTAGGTCAAAAAGCTTGCTGTAGGCCTTTGTGTTGCATTGAGAATTAATGTCCCAAGTAAGAAAATACCCTAACTACTAAAACAAAGTCTGAAGTTGATATTTTTGTTTTCTAAGCTCTGTTTTCAGCGTAGACATAGGTAGGAGGCTGGTATCATCTGTTAGTTTTCCCTTTTCTGTTTTTTCAAGCAGCAGTGGATGCTTGGCTCCGTTATCCCATGTTCTCTTAGGAAAATAAAATAAAGAAGAAAAAACCATTAAAAAAACCTTTTAAAATATTTCTGCCTAAATTGCAGTTGAAACTCTTAGGTTTGCACAGAAAGTACTGCGGTAATGATTGAAAAATAATGGGACACCAAAACTGGCATTTATTTGCCCAATTACCCATTCAATACCTACAAATACCTGTGCTGCTGTGCAACATAAGTTGCTTTTTAGTGTGTTTTAATTCTGCTGTCAATTTGAGAGTTTTGCTCTTTAACACAAGCAGCAGTGACTTATGTTGTAGGCTAAGTAAGCAATAACACATCTGAATGCCAAGATCAAGCTGGGTTTGTCTATCTTGCAGGGGCAAATATGAAGGTTTTGAAAATTTGAATTTATATGTGAAGCTATAAAGCACTACAAATGTCCCAGCCTTTGTACAAATCTCAGGATCTTCTATGCTTCTATTCCCCCTCTCCTTCCCTCTTTGAGAAGTATTTCATAGTAACTTTATCTCAGGATATGAACTGTTGTTTTCTGGGTTGGTAAAGTAACTTTCAGCTCTCCCGCCTCTGTGTTGGCTCAATAGTCTTAGAAGCAATTGTTTGTTGCTAAAATGTAGAACTGCTTTGTGTTAGAGTTGTACAGTGCTTCACTATATTTCTTCTTCCTTTATATAGTGATTTTTGTGTTATGTTGCTATTACTTTGATAGTTCCATAAGAATTCTCTTAAATCTTGAGGATATAAGGATCTGAACATCTTGGCTTACAAACTTACGATACTTGTCCTTTGTTGTTGTCATTTCAGTTATAACTGGATTCTTTTCTTCAAGAAGTTCTAAATCCTTTCTATTTTCAGACCACTTGTTTTTTCTGAGTGTTAACTCCAATTTATATTCTTTATCTCAGTAAGCTCAGACATAGGGATATATATATATAAAATAGAAATTTTTAAGTATTTTAAATTGCATTTGCTTAATAGACATGACTAAAAAACTTACGATCCTTCAAAATCTTTTAGTGCCAAGGCAGTTTTGTATGAAAACAGGTTTTCTCTGAATTTTTTAGAAGGATTTCATCGTAATTCAGATAAAAAAGGCTTTCTTTTGATGAAATTATATTTATTACGTCTGCTTCAGTATGCTGGAACTGCTTTTTTTCGAAGTTCTAATATTTCCATTGATGCTATTCTCTCAGCCCTGAAGGTCAAGTAGGTTTTGAAGCAGACACTGAGAAATGTCCATTCAGGGATTTGACAAACCTACAGGTAAAATGGTTACATCTGTCACCAGCTATTTGTAGTGCTGTTTTATCCCATCCCTTCTTGGCATTCAGTGAGATATCCTTGTTTTGGGACATATTACTCAGCATTGTTGGATATTGGATTCTTAAGACATAAAGGAAGAATAGAAATAAGAAGTTATTTCTGTGTCATATATCAATACATTAATCTTTTGGTTGCTTCTGAATTCACATCTCTTTCAGAAATCTAGCTGTGTTGCCTCTAATTATTTTAGTTGGAAATTTCTATTTTCAAGTGTGTGTATACACACTTGATTTAGAATCTGCTTAATGTGGAAATACCTCTCTTGAGAGAACAAAAAATAAATAAATTAGGAAGAACTGTATGGTTGTATGTACAAAATATTAAAATTTTTATGGGCCGTTCGTTTCTGACTGCCCTATGTAGTTCATTAACCTTTAAATTGCAGGCTGTGCAATTCACATAGATAGATAAAACAAATAACACAATTTCAAGCTGGCTTTTGCCCTTAAGTGTGCAAATAACTAAAGAAAATTTATTTTTTTAACTCTAAAACTATTTTTGCTAACTACAGAGAGTAAGCTATCATAACTACTAAAGTCATAGAAAGACTCCGAGGTACCTTAGCAAGTGTTTAACAGGTTATTTACAATCAGATCTTGAAAATCAATATGTTGCAAGTTTTATAATATAGAAGTGTAATTTCATTTTTCAAGGTTAGTTTCGCTTAAAAAATCGTACAAGCTCAGTAATACATAATAAACCTTAACTTATTCTTTTTCTCACTTTTACTGCATTCTTACAGAAGAAGACAGAAAATGTGACATGCCTTGAAGATGCCTGCAGAGATAACTGAGAGCAGCTGTAAACTGGAAAAGTGACACTCAGAATAGTCAGTAAACTCACTTACAGATGTCTATTGTTTTGAGAAGAATAGAGGAAACAAAGTAACATAAAGAGAATTTTTGTTAAAAAATTCCCAACAAACCAAGAAGATTAATATTTCATAGTATGGAGCAGTGTGTAAGAAAATAAAATCCATTTTCTTGCAGTATGCCTGTGCTTTTCCTTCTGTATTTTTTCAATCAAATTTGCCTAATAGCACATCATAGTTAGAATTTGCAAACAGTGCAAGTCTTACTCCAGGATGGGAGAAATGTGATTGCTTAGGCATCAACCCTTTGGAAATGGTTCAAACAATGTAGTTTCAAATATTCTTTTTCCCTCACATTTATGAAGTATATGTCTACAAAAATAGAGCAAGGTACAGCAAGTTCTGCGTGGCTGCGTGATTTCACTTCAGACCCAATTCTTAAACATCAATTTTGTAAAAGATACCACAACACAACTTCTATAGGTAAATAGGGCATTTTCACTTTATTCTTCAATGCTTTAATGGATTTGCATTAGCAGTATTATTAGACTGAGGAGAAAATGTAAGTCTTCAGATACTATGACTCCAATGCCACATCAGCATATTCCCTGGAGGCCAATAGCCTCCTTTGAACTTGGAGCTTGTGAATAAAACAGATGATTAGTGTTTCTGACTGCTGCTCTAATGAGAAATCCCTTAAATTCATTTTCAAGGTCTGCACTATCTACATCCTTGGATTTAGTCTGCAGTAAAACTTATCTGTGCATATATCTGAGAACTACCTTGAGAATTAGCCTCAGCTAATGAAAAGATGACAAAAAAAAATCATTGAAATATAGTCAGGGTTACTAGAAGACACCAGGCACCTCAAGGCAGAAAACCTCACTGCACTACCAGAAAACAAGCTGAACAGTTTCATTTGCATTACAGTGAGTTTGCACCACTGAAGCTGTTGCTACATATTTGTCTTACTGCACTAGAAAATGGCTCTCAGACACCTTTTTCACACTGACAGAGAAAACAGAGAGAGAAAACAAGTTACAGCAATAACTTGTATTATTTCTGGAAATCTCATTTTATGATCTTTTCTCCTTAATAACTTGGCTTCCAGGAGTGCATCCAGACTACAGTGGCTGACTGAAGAAGATGGAGAGCAAAGCAATCATTAAGTGGTCTGAAGCCATCAGTTGGAGAAGTGATACATAAGAAGCTCTACACTTGGATTTACACTCAACAAACAACACAATTTTTGCTTTTCTCTTGAAGAAAGCTGTCGTGTTGCCAAACATACCTGTAATTGATTTTTATTTCATAAAAAAATAAAATCTTAGCCTCCATGAGTGTAAAGCCATGAAATCAGAATAAAGCCATGAAGCCAGAAGGTTGAGAAGAATTTGCTGTATTTGAGAACTCCTATTTGAACCTTAGAGTGCAAACTCTGAATAAAGTCTGAACCTAAAACCCGAGGTATAGTATTTCTATTCATGAGATCAGCCTAATTTTGGTATCATTCAAGTGGAAGAAACTATCAGTTTCAGTAGCTTTAAATCAATTTAATGTTTTTGTTAACAAAAATGAGAGAATTTATGAAAAAATACAGGGGGAAAGTGAAGTGTATACTGCTTCAATTATTGCAAGTGACAGGAAAGTTGGCCGTTTCTAAGCCCTGAGATTGGCAAAAGATGTGAATAACTATAGGTCCTTGATAATGGTGTCACAGAGAGATGGAGCAACATTAACTATTCTTGGATCAAGTTCTGCAATAAAAGAGAGAACAGGGAGACTGTGAAGAAGACAACTACTCCAACATGTAAAATTCTGATGTGAAGATGTGAAGAAAAAGGTTACAGAAAAATGATGTTTAATTTTCCACCTTCATTAACTGACATAAATGACAAAAACTGACCACTGTATGCGAATAAGGAACTTCAAGAGGTGTTTTCACTGCTTTTAAAACTAAAGTGCCCCTTTGGATCATATAGTTAGCTTAATTGCCAATTACATGCTGCAGCACCTTATCTAGAAGTTTCTGTATGAAGCTTATAATTGTTCATTAAACAGTCTTTAAAAAAACATCTATAGTATGTTCCGTGGCAATTGCTCCAGTGGTTAATTGTCCTGTCTGCCAAAAATCTCCATTTTATGTCTATTTATATGACTTACTTTCATTTTCAACCTGTCAATGTCACTGAGCCTTTCCTCTAGAAAAAAAGAGTCATCAGAATCAGAAATGTTTTCCCAGTATATCTCTGGGGAACATCATTAAATTAGCTATGATAGTGATATTATTGGGTTCAGAAAAAAAAAGCAGTCAGGTCTCTTTATCTCTAATTTTCACACACATTTCTCTGACATTGAATTATTACTACAGTATTCAGCCTCTTGTCTTTAGAGTAGATTCTGGTAATAGCATTACAATAACATTCTTACTTATATATAAATAGTACAGTTCTGCATTGACTTAATATTCATATGTTGATTCAGCTAGCTTGGAACTATTATTTGTAATATTTTTCATTAGATCAAAACAGGTAACTCTTGATGCCTACAAAAATGGCATTGTATTTTGAGATTCATGAGTGTTAAAATTCTTTTTTATGTCAGCCTTTACAATTAAATATCTCAAAATACCTCAGGAACTGATCTCTCTCAGGTAGCGCTCCACCTCTTCAGAAGTCACAGTCCCCTATTTTATTCTGGATTTCTGAGGAAGACATCAAATGAAAACAATATTTTTCCAAGTGAAATTGAAATATTAAATTGGATGTGATCTGTCACTTAAAATGCTTTGTTGCACTTCCTCCAATAGAACCTATACTGATGAGCCATATAGTTGACAGAAATATAAGAGCAGCTCTCACTGACTTGGAAAATGTCACTCATAAGCAATGACATCTTGCCAATTTTTGCAATAATCATGAAATTGCTGATTTCAATTTGATTCCACCTGCCAACTAAAGTCAGACCTAAAGCAGCTCCAGAGCACAGTAAAAACCTCTTTTCCTGAAATTTGAACTGCATAGAGAGTGCCAGTCCCTTGCAGAGAACATCAGAGTCATCTACACCTGAAAGCCACTTTGGTGCATGCCATTGTGTCTTCTCCAAAGGATTGCTGTTTCCTATGATTAAAATCTCCCTTCTATTGTTAAAAGCCTGAAGTAGATTTGAAATAAGAGCTTCCAACCAATGTTATTGTCCTCAACCACCACTCTGGTAGTAATCTTGCCAGCATTCTGCAGTTCCTGGTAGAAGTACACCTTCCACCTGCTCGGCTGTCCATAGTAAGTAGGGGTCTGTTGGGTTCCACTATAAAGGATGTCAACGAGCAGGTCAGAAATAGCATCAAAAGCTATCTCTGTCATGAACATTAGCAGCAAATATCAAGATGACAAAAATGAAAGAAGTGACAAAAATGACAGAAGTACCAGTACCCATCTACTACATGAGGACCTAAATGGAGAATAACAAGGCATTATCTTCTTTGCGGGTGCTGATTGCCCTCTGCATGCTGCAAGAAAGCTGTGCAAGGTGCAAACATATGCTAGCGCAGATACAAAACCTGTGTGATATCCTCTGAGCCATAAATGCAACTAAGCAGCTTTGGAGGAAAAAGAAAGAGATCTTGTGTATGTGAGTTCAATTTACTCATTGGACCTTGGGAGTCAGTTATCCTTTTTTGAGCCTATTTTATTAAGTAGTATAAGCCTAGACAAGGCTCCCTCTACCAAAACAAAAGAGTAAACAAAGGCATTCTTCTGTAAGGAATAAACCTTTATAATTACTGCAGAAATTACTCTGAGGTCAAATTGCTTGCCTCATCTTCACATAAAACAATGGTAGGACAAGTGGGCAGTAAGAAGAGAGAAAAATTACATGAAGAAGAGTCCTAACAGTTAAAATGTTCACCAAAAAGGAGGGAACCCTTAATCCAAGCTTCTTTACAGAAGTAAATTGTAACTTTGACAAAACTGTCATTATATAAAACATGAACACAGTTTAGTAATTAGTCATATGTCGTCACCTAACCCTTACTGTAGGCACTTCTCCAAGCATGATTTAAAAATAAAACTTTACTTTCCAGGGTCTTGAAAAACATGTTGAAAAATATGTTAAAAATTACCCTAAACTCCACACTGCCACTATTTTAGAGAAATATAAGGCATTTTCAAACAGTGCTGGGTAGGACCTTGATGTGCCAGAGGATTTAAGACCTTGCTAAGATAAACAGTTTCTATTACCTTATTTAAGGCAGCTAATAATTCAGACTTAAAGCTTTTCTGATTTCTATTCCACAGTGACTGACCTGTACTTCTGCTCTTAATAGGGAGCTTAGTTGCTTTATTCCGAGATGCTAGAGTCATGGTGTTACCAAGGTGCCTAAATACTAAGTGAATAGAAACCTATGGCAAATTTTCTTGATATTGCTGGGTATCAACCCTCTCAGCTTGTTTTATTACACCTGTTTTAAACACGACACAATAGCTTTTCCTTTTTCTGGATATTCTTAGATACCAAAGTAGAATATTTCTGTAATATTTCTAGGGTTTGTGCATTTTTGCTAAGTCATTTCAGCACTTTAAGTCAGTATCAGCTTTTATTATTGCAGATTTTACGTTTCATTTGTTCTAAGTAAATTGATAAAATTCCTTCTTAATATTCTTAACTCTAAAGGACATACATAGACTGTCATGCTGGTACAGTGTTCCAGATCTTTTGTTCTTTTCTGACTGCTTCTCCTTTTTTTGTGTATTATATGTTATATTTTTGAAAAATTATTTTTATAGACATTTTTCACATCTCACTTTTACCAAAGTGATTATTTTAGTGAAGTAGTCTTTCATGAGCATAAAATTGTGGGAGGCTTTGACATTTTGTAAAGTATTCTTAAATAATTCCCAATCATATTTCATGCATTTATGTTTTAGTATTTCCTCCCACCTGATTTTACCCATAACTGTTTTTAGCAGTGTAAAATTACCCTCTTCAAAGAATCAGGTCTATATTTTAACTGGCCAGGATATTGTTTTGCTACTATTCATTTTCAGCCTGAACTCAACCTATTTTGTCAGAAGATTGCCCTTTAGCAGAGGTTGAAGCTTTAGAGAGTAACCAAGTACTCTTTAGAATGATGTAATGTGTAATATTTCATAAGCTTTGTTCATGGTGTCAGACAATTCTTAGGGTATGTTCTTTCAGTGACCACAGAATGGTATTGCACACAATCATCAGTCAAAAATTTGTTTGGAATAAGAATATTCTGAAAAGGAATAGATTTTGAATATGCAAACATGAAGTGTACTGTTTGGAAGGACTTTTATTTAAATGATGTCTAACTCATGCAATTGATCAATGGGCTGAACACCTTGAATTGATCCTACAAAATGTAATAGCATTGTGGATTTTTTTTTAAATCCATTGTCCTCAGGTTTTACACAGAGCTTATGAAGTGGGAAAAGTGTGTGCATAGGACAAAATTTAAATAACTTATTCATTCAAATATTTAAACTTCTTTTGCCCAAGGTATTTTTAACTTCAAAAATCTCACCTTAGAACTCTGTCTTTACAGACTGAATAAAAAGTATTTTGAATATCTGACCTCTTTATCTCCATTCACCTCATGCTCTTTTGGTTCTTGAATAATGTTAATGCAAGTCTGAAAGCTTTTGATCAGACAAAAGTGAAATGGAAATCCAGTTCTAACTCAGTTCTTGAGGACACGTAGTAGGAGATCCTGCACTGTGCTGGGCCCTGGACATCAAGATAAACTATGAGCACACAGACAATTAGCAGAACGTTAAATATTTTCTGGTCCTTTTCTGGTTTCTGCAGTGAGTGGGCAATCAGGATGGTGGAGAAGTGCTGCTTAAAGCTTAGAGCTGAAGGTAGTGATGCTCCTGGAGATCAGGGAAGATTATGAGGTGTCAAGATCTGCCTGTCTCTATGCTGACTGATTAGTTTATTGGATGTTAGGATTCAGCTAGCAGTCCAAACTTAACAGGGAAAGCTGTTGCTCAGAGGAAACCACTATGTAAATTGGCTTTTTATTCATCCAGTCTGTTTCCTTACATTTGTTTAGAAACCATTCCATATTACAAGTCCGCCCTCCTAGCATCTCCATCTCCAGCCACAGATCATGACACTAATCTTAGTGCTTAGCCATCCCGTTTACCCTGCTGCAAGCAAGGTGTACCAGCAGTACAACTCTCCTGCACTGGCTTCCAGAGCACAAGCAGGCCTCTGGGCTCCTATGAACCACTGTAAGGCTCATTCTGAAAAGTGAGATGTGAAAGAAGCAGAGTGCAGAAGAAAAGTATCGGATATGGCCCATTAAGCAGATGAAAGATGCAGGATGGTTTCTGCCGTGCAACTGTATCAGGTTCCACAAAGTGAAGCGCTGGGTCCTGCCCAAGGATTGTGAGGGGGGTGGTTAATGGCAAACCACAAAGCAGGAAAACATCTAGAAGCTCTCAAGAATTAAAATAGTTACTTTCCCTTTTTTTTTTTTTTTTTTTTCCTGAGATTATTCTGTTAGTGACAAAGCCACCACTTGTGCGGCAAGAGAAAGGCAAAGAGGCATGCCAAGATATCCATTCTTTAGGATACCCTTCCTTGAGGGCATGCTGCAGCAGATAAAGAAGGCAGCTTAGGAAGATGAAGACAATAGAATACCTGACAACTCAAGAGTTTGTCTAGAATAAGTGCTTAGAATTCCTAGGTGTGGAAGGCAGCAATATCTACCTGTGGAGCATCATGCAGTATCTGAGCTGCCACAGTGACAACGGTGGGCCTCCTCTTCTTATCGTCTGTGATTACCATTGTTGTGGAGGACCAAACTGTCCCACTGTCTCTGCATATCATCAAGGACAATTTTGGTGTCAAAGGATCTGAGACCATTAGCTTCTTTCCTTTTTCCCTCCATTTCAAAGACTGAAAGAGTCTAACGTTCCTTCCCCAACCACCACCTGACACAAAGATAATCATATGAGGGAAAAAAACCCCAGACATTTGCAGTTAAAACCTTTTTTTTGCTTTCTCAAAAGAGCTGTAGAGGGGCAGGTAAATGTACCTGAATAAACCTGCACAGTGCATACACAAGAATACTCATGCTGGCATGGGTTGGTTTATAGAACAGATTTTCTTATATCATGTAATCTTGGTTTTAGAGAGTTATTTAAATTAGGCATGTGGTCTAACTGTAAACTGGTCTAAAGTGCTATGCCTTGTAGGCTGTTGTTTTGTCATCTTCTAATTATATTCACTCAAACCTAACATATAAAGTCAGGTTATTCCAAGGTTTGCTATCACAATTCATTTTCATGTTGTAAAGATAATGTTAGAAATTTGAGCATTTCTAATAATTCAGAGGCTATTACAAGATTTATCCTCATTAAACATATGCTAATGGAAATGAACTAAATTACAACTGAAATTTAATTATTGGAGTATGAGCCATATTTAAAATAAAAGTTTTCAAACTGAGTTATATTTGTGTCTAAAGCTACACAAACACTTGAGAATGGCAATTTCAAAAAGAAACTGTATTTAAATGTGCATGTGGAAACGTTACACTTTATAGTTCCCAGCATATACAGAAAGGAAGAGGCTGATGAATATAGTTATTTATTGATGTTGTTTGAAGAGACAACTAGATTAAGATAGGATGCTTCTGAAATCTTTGCCAATAACAGTTTTTATAGTGTTGGAAAATATGTGTATTATTCTATATATTTTGTTATCATTGACTTTTGTATGATTACCACTAAATCTTACAAGTATCCTTGTGGGTTTGTACATAACACAAACACAAGAAACTTCCTTTTCCAAACTCCGCTACTCACATATAAGTAAAAGGCTGCTTCTGTTTTCTATGTTGTTTACCTTGCATATGTATGAGAGCTCTCCATTAATGAAACCAAATTCTGGCATTTGTTTGAAAAAGCATCTGAGCAACTAAACTATTATATCAAAACTTAATACTGACTTTTTCCCCTCTAAAAATTGCAAGTCCTTTCAAAAGATAAAAAAAAATGTATCTTTCAGAGATAAATGAGTAGGCAGTTTAACATGAACAATGTCAAACAAAGAAAAATATCTATCAAACAGAAATCAGAATGACTACAGATGAGTCATGTTCCATGACAGTAGCTGAAAAGATAATATGGGAAAGAACTGGGCAGAGAGAAAAATAATTTTATAAAACTGATCCTAATTGAAGTTCTAGATAAAGGCTTTTGTACAAAGGTATTATGAAGTGAACACTTACTGATCTGTGTAAGAAATGAAACTTTGAAATAATGGTTTTGCCTTTTAAAATGCTAATTAAAATGTTAATGAAGAGTTATAGGTTGATTGTGTTTCATTAATGTCAAATCCTGACATTATGTTTTGTGTATACATGAAAAATAAATAAGACCCAGTTCCAAAATCTGAACCTAGAATTCTAATTCAAACTAAGTTATTGTTAGATTATTCAATACACAAAGAATTAAAAAATTATATCAGCAACTGTTTGCAATATGTGAGCTGGTAAAAAAAAAAAAATGTTTTCCCACTGCTCTGAAGTACTAAAAGAAATTGAGAGAAGTAAACACATATTTTTATCACTAACAGGGTATGGCAGAATATGCATATATGAATAGTGCAATTGACTAGAAAAATGTCATTTTATTTAGTCATAACCTGAACATTTAATTCTTGCTTTTTTTAAATAAAAGAGTTTCTTAAAATAACCTATTTCCAAGCGTACATTTCAGTGAAGCTGTTAACAAGCAACATGATTTGAGTTCCTTTGGAGGTTAATGGTGTTAATTGTAAGTCTAAGAAGTATTCTGTTGGAAAAATAAACAATCCTCTTATTTCCAAATACTTTGGATTGTGGCAACCAGCAGTGCAGTACAAATTCCCTTTATATTACAGTAGAAAAGAAGCATCATTTTAAATTAGTTCCCAGACTCCTATGAGAACTCCAAACCAGCTTCTCAAAGTAGGTATGCACTGTGCTTCCATTTTATCAATTTGCAAAGAGAAAGTAGTCACTGATGTAAGAAAATGGACACTAATGACTGATAAAAGCTATAACTATTTCATAATCTCTGTGAAACTAATACAAAAAGCTTGCAATTTTATACACAAACCATAGGAAAAAAAGTTTTACTTTACAATAAAGATGTTGTTTTTTGAAAATAAGATGTAATGGGAACAAATCTATCTGTTTCCATTAGTTCTCACAGTAAGCAGACTACATATTTGTTTCTTAAGGAGAAAGTGAGTCCTGCACAGAATACTGAAAGATGAAAAAAGTAATAAAACCACAAAACCAGAAAAGATTTAGAAAATAATTATTTTTATGATTAATGTTTAAAAAGGGGAATGATAAAAGCTATTCCATACATCAGATGTACTCCTAATGACACTTGGGAAACTTCTTTTGAAGATCTCTTCCTCTGATATGCTCTTAACAACAACAACATGTTAAAGCACGTAGTTCTTCTTTAATTTGTATCCGTCCTTCAGTGACTCACAAAGCTGGATTCATAGGAAAAATATCAGAAAGGCTGAACTCATTCTTGATCCCTTAAGAGTTGCCTCAGATAAAATGATAAAGACAGAAGCAATGATGAGGCATGGGGTCTCTTTCAATTTATACTATTTTTTTTGTTTTGTTCTTTGTTTTTGCCTTACTGTTCATATTACATAATGTTTTCTCAACACACTCAACAGGCAAAATTCAGATAACTTTTAAAGCACAGAAAGCAGGAGTTTCTGTATATTTCATGCAAAGGTAGGAAAACAAATTCTCTTTCCCTTACCTTCTCACTTGTAGTCACATTTTTTCTTCCTTAATCTTAGCATGCTGTCACCAGGTGTCTGAAAAATTAGTGGGACTCTTGATAGTAACTTGAATGAATGAAAAAAATCATGTAGCTTTCTTCAAGGACTTGCACTATTGAAAATTACTTCTTTGTGGCTAAACCCACTTACTATAAAAATTATTCCTCCCTTCTCCCGCCTTCTTTTCCCTTACACTGTAATGCATAGATCACCAGTAATCATAACCTTTACTTTTGCATAGTATATGTGCTGATTGCGATATTTGTTGTGATTTAACCCCAGCTGACAACTAAGCACCACATAACCACATGCTTCACTGAATCCCTCTCAGTGAGAGTGGGTAGTTTCCCTACCTTTGCATGAAATATTCAGAAACTCCTGCTTTCTGTGCTTTAAAAGTTATGTGAATTTTGCCTGTTGAGTGTGTTGAGAAAACATTATGTAATATGAACAGTAAGGCAAAAACAAAGAACTGTGGTTAGAATGGCACCAAAGGGCACAAGCTGAACTGTTTACCTATTTTTTTCCTTTGCTTATTTATTGGTTTGTTTTGAAGGGGATTGTCTGTGGGTATAGTATTGTTTGGTTGTTTTACTTGTTTCTTTTCATTGTTTCTGCCAATACACACATACCTTTTAACAAAAGGCTGTTATTTTTCCTTTTCCATAATTTTTTTTTCCTTCAATCGGAGCCTCTTAATTTCAGATTTATAATTGTTTGGAGGAAGGAGTTTGGGTCTTTTCTCGTGGCTCATCCTCACCAAAACACCTGTGTCTCATTTAAACTGGGACAATGGTACAAGTGTAAAAGTGATATATATATATATAAAAACTGATGAAGGTTCCTTATTGCATATCTTTAATATCATTTTTCAACAACAGATATAGATTTTCATTGCTCTCATACCTTCTGAATTCTTGATGACTCCCTGGTGAAGAAATATTTTCAACATTCACCTTTAGACACCAGTTTAGGCACCAAACTCAGACACAGAGTGTAACTAATGAGGTGCTCTGTGGAGTCAGTGGAAGGAGAAAACAGCTGAGAGCAGACACATGACTGTGGTTCTCACTTGACCTCTGAGTGAAAATCTCTCCCTCTCTCTCCACCTCTTATAGCAACAGTATGACATGATGAGAAAAGTCTATAAGCCAACCAATCTGAATGTCTCACATACTATCTTATTTTAAGATTTTTTTACCCAAAATTCTTTGCTCTCATTCCCCACAATTCTGAATACTCTCTTTAACACTTACTGTGGGGAAAAAAATAAGCCAGTGGTATATAGGTATTAAATATCAAAATGTCACTTTCTTGTACTGCTAACCAATTATTTGTGTGCTCCTTTTACTCAATTCCCAGCAAGTAATTTCTAACCCTCTCATTCCTAATTACAAGTGTGTTATCCAATTTATATATGTAAAATGTAAATACATCTTAAAATGTATTAACAAAAAAAAAGGAAAAAGAAGGAGAAAGAGAAGAAGGAGGAAGGGAGGGAACTGGGAGAGGGAAATGGGAGACAAAGAGAGGTTGTGGTGGGGGCGAGAGAGAAAAAGGGACAGGGAGACAGCTGAGGGTATGATGCAGCTGAAAATTAGATGTTGGAGTCTATTTGACAACAAACAGAACACCAGACAAGTGGAAGCTTTCCACTTGCCCAGAGGCCACAGATCCTAATTTCTACATTCAGGGATCAGCATGCTCACTTCTCTTCTATCATGGTCTGATTACTTAGCTGGAAAGCATTATAATGTTAACAACTTTTCTTCACTTGGTACACAGTAAAATTTGAATACTGCATTTGTAGGACCTAGCAAGGATAACTTAATACCATATTATGGGACAGTCTTCTTTGTTATTCTCATCTGTGATTGTTACTGATCTAGCAGGTAAACATCAGCATTTCTGTACTGTAGAAATGTAATTGGTAAGAGAGAAAGCTTTCAAAATTAATGGGGTTTAAGCTTTCACATGTAACCTATATGTTTGATTGGCCTGATCCTTTGACATGAAATGCAAAGTTGTGTAAACAGACCTTTTTTTAGGGAGTATTTTTTTTTTTAGTTGTTTTGTAGTATACTTACATAAAAATCTAAGGCATTTCAAAACTATGACTCAAAACAATAAATCAAAAAAAAAATGCAGTCCAGGTTGTAGAAGGAATACTAATTTGAAAGGAGAATTACTTTGGTTTGGTTTTTTTTTCATAGTTATCATAACTAAAGCATATAAACACATTTAAAATTTTTTTTAAAAAAATGGGGTATAGAAAATAAGACGATGTATCAAGAACTTTCTGAAACTAACCAGAAAATCCAAGAATGCAATAAATTTTTCTGGAGATGATTTAGTCCATGGAATTTTCTATGCAAAATGAAAACACCTGCAGAAGGGAAATATTTTTAAGATTCAGAGAAGGTAAATAACTGCTATGCTTCAACTATTTATTTTGATCAAACATGCTACAAGCATGTCTGAGAAAGTAGGATATCTCCCCAGATCTCTACAGACTATATTTACTCAGCCAACCTCCACTGTAGTTCTACTCTCTCCTTTACCTTGAGTGAATAAAATAATCTAAACACATAAAATCATGTTTGGAAAAATTTTATTTTGCATCATATATAAGAACTATATCAATTCTAAGCTGGTGGGGAATGAAAAAAATGAGTATATATATATATATATATATATATACACACACATATATATATAAACATTTCTGAGGGGAAATGGAACCTGCTCCCTTCAAAGACATCATTATCACATTTGAGCAAAATTGAGTTTTGAATGAGACCTTTATTTACAACTTAGAGAAACTTTTCAGTCATTTACAACCTCCAAGCAGTACATAGGGATGAATGGTTTGATGCCAACTCTTCGTATATAGGCAATTAATTCAACAATTAATTTTCTGCATTCCACAGCTCATGCTCAGGAACAGACATCTTTCTCTATTCTTAATGCTAATCTGTCAACTAACAACATTAATGGCATTTCATGCCATTCTTTTATTTCTCTTATGAAGGTTTTTGATAATAGAAGGGCAAGAGAAGATTTATTCTCTCGGTCTGCTCCTAAAATGTATTTAAAACAACCATTTAGATTCTCTGAAGACACAAAACATTAATGAATGCAATCTATTTCGTGGTGGGAAACTATAAAGGTCAATTTAAAACATATAATGAATTTCTTCAGGTAAGTGAGAGAAGTCAAACTCAAGTTTCCAGGCAATTACAGATAATCAAATATTCACACTCTAGGTTCTTGAAGAGCAATGAAGATAAAGTATTCTGTAAAACGTGCCATCAGAACTTTCAAGATAGAAGCATGATCATAAGGCTCTTCTTTTAACCTCAGAAATCAGTCAGTTAAACACAACGTAAAACTTTGCCCCAGGTTTCTGAATGATACTTTGCTCTTACTGTGCACAAGTTCTCTGACCCACTGTCAGAGATCATGGGGCTAAAAATACATATCATAATGATACATATCATTATCCTGTGCAACTTCTAGTGCATTTTGAGAATAATAATAATAATAATAATAATAATAATAATAATAATAATAATCTGCAAACCTTGTATCTGAACCTTAGAAAGTCACAGTTTGAGACAATGAATTATATTCAGGAGTCCAAAATAGAAAGAAAAAAATAAATAAGCCCTTCACTATCAAGTTTCTTTTAATGAAGTAGAGCTCCAAACCCTAACAACTTGGAGGAATTATTTACTTGGAGGTATTATTTAATTAAATAACTGCAACTTCTCTTGGACTGGATTTTCTTTTATATTCTAGAAAATCAATTACAGTTTCCCTGACCAAAATATTTTTTCCTTCCTATTCTGGGCAATCATTGTCCAATAAAGCTATCATAGTATAAATTCACCTCACCTGCTAGAAACTTCTCTGGTGTCTCTCCCTCATGGCAATAACTTGTAAAAACATTTTGGAACAAATCCTGCGATACGGTGTTTTCCAGGAGTACTTGCACAGAAGTGTTGAACACCCTGCTTGCCCTTCCTTTTTGCCCTACACAGCAGCCCTGATCCATCTGGGAGGACAATAGCAAACTTGTGGACAGCTGTGGCACCTTCAGCTGATTGCAAAATTCTGCTTTCTTTAGACCTCCTACCAAACTTGCACCATGTAGCATATAATATGCTGAGTTGCCCTGGCCCCAAAGACTCACACCCGCTTTCTCTGCTTCTCAAGGGGTATTTCTTCATTTTGTCATTAAGATCACAGCTGCTAGAACCTTAACGGTATTCTTCTTTCCTATACCTCTTTGCACCTTTCAGGGAATAAAGACTCATCTGGATTTTTGATACTTTACTTCGGGATCTTACAGATTTCAGTTTAAAAATAAAATGAGTCTACCCTCATGATCCACTTCAGTGGGTTTTTTTGCCTCCTACCTCCGCACCTTGAATGTTGTGTGCAGTTTTGGGCACTGCAATATAAGAAGGATATTAAGCCAGTAAGAATCAAAAGGAGGGCAATTAAGATGGTGAAGGCCTTAAGGGGAAGCTGTGTGAGGAGCAGCTGAGGGCACCGTCTGTTCAGCCTGGAGGAGACTGAGGGATGATCTCCTTGCAGTCCACAACTTCCCCGGGAGGGGAAGAGGAGGGTAGACTCTGATCTCTTCTCCATGGTGATCAGTGACAGAGCCCAAGGGAATGGCCTGAAGCTGTGTCAGGGGAGGTTTAGATTGGATATTAGAAGAAGGTTCTTCACACAGAGGGTGGTCAGGCTTCCCAGGGTAGTGGTCACAGCATCTGCCAGAGTTCAAGAAGTGTTTGGTTGATACTCTCAGGCACATAGGGATGTGCAGGGCCAGGAGTTCAACTCAATGATCCTTGTGGGTCCTTTCCAACTTGGCATATTCTGCGATTCTGTGAACCCAAAGTGGAAGGGTACTGCTGGTGAGGACTGTGACTGATGACATGTAACATGCTTCCTTCTGATCTTTTCCCTTAACTAGAGATGACAATCTATTAACCTGTGGCCACAGTGTTTAAGCACATCATTTGGCCATCCTTCTGTTGAGTAAGTTCTTTAAATATGCTAAAGACATCATTGTAACATACTGAAATTTTATGACAACATTGTCTTTAACTGATACTGACTAGACAGTTCCCTTGACATAGAAATCACATTGGAAAAACAGTTATATTCCCCATGCCAAAAAAATGCATTGAAAATATGGATGTATTTTGCCAGGTTTTATAGTTATTATTTATCTGAAAATAATAAAAATGAGGGGAAAAAATCAATGAAGAACAAGAAGATTACCCGCTCCCCAACTTTACAAAGCAACAGGCTTTAAAGCTGTCATGTTTATTGAAAATCTTGTTGTCTTACTGCTTTGTCAATAAAGATAATTGGCTAGAAAATTTGCACTCCCAGACATCTTCCCACCTTTCTCTTCAAACTGTTATTGATGAAATTCAGAGAGTGGGAATTCTTAGTTCTCTCACTTTCCAAAACTTTTTGACAAATATGAAACCTTTCTTGAGATCAGCATCTCATTTTTCAATTTGTATGAAAATGCTGAGAGATAAGATTTACTGACAATCAGCCAATTCCAAATTGTAACTAGATTCAGGTACTTGGAGTAAAGCCCTTTGATGGTAAATGACTTCAGGAATCATATTGGATCAAGATTTAATAAAATGATTACAAAAGAGCTTTTAGTTCTGATAGAAGAAGCTTACTTCATATAACATTTATCTATGAAAAAAGTACAATTGAAATCATCCCCAGGAACAGCTAATAAAGAGATGTTTTGTTTTAATTTGCATAATATGTCCATTCTTCCTGTGCTATGACTCTTAATTGAGAAAATGGATAGTGCAGTATAATCTACAAGAAAGGGGAGATTGTGACAGAATTGTCCCCTGGAATTTCTGTATCAGTGGTTGTGTTCTGTCATAGAGTGTTTTTAAGTTGTCAAGACTTTTTTTTTTTCTTTAAACTCAAGGGGTTTTATCTAATTTGGAACATATTTCATAAGACAAACTTTGTTACATTAGCAAAATTTTAAGCTAGTTTATAATTATTTATAAGGGATCAGAACTTCAAAAGAAGTGGAGACTTGAATGAAAGGCTGAGGATGGGGAATCCCCAGTATAATTCATTAAAAGAACTAAGAAACACTAGTTAGTGCCTGTTTCAGAACCATAATTTCAAACCAACAGAAGTAATGTTCCAATTGTAAATGCGGCCAATTAGACCAAAATATGTCCATCTGTTAAATAAATATTTATCCAATGAAACACTATTTAATATTTAATAAGTTTCCATGATTCTGCTTACCACATCTACTAGTGGGAAATGTCTTACATTTGTTTTTGACTTTCATATCTATATTGACATTAAGAATATGAATCTTTTTTAAATTAAATTTCTAAATACCATTAACTTGGAATTAGTAACAAAAATGCATAACTTTCATAACTGTTCAACTTGATTTTCCCCTGTCCCTTTATTTTAAGATATTTATGGTTTAATTATCTTTAAAAACCCAAAGACATCCATTTAAAAGAACTAATGAACTAACAGCATGTTTGACCAAAACCTGTCAGATAAAAGCAGTTTTATTTTTCATACGGTATTCATGAGAATTTTTGGTGCAAAGGTGCTCATTTTTAATTTAGAAGTCATATTTTGTCATGGAGGTACTTATATTGAACATAGAAAGCAATACAGAAATACTGCCTGTGTTTCTAGCCTCTGCTGTCTTTTCTCCTTCTCCACGTAGAGTAAAACTGCATCAGCCTTCCCATGAATCTCATTGTTTGCCTTCTCAAAACTCAGCAGCATTTTTCTGCTTCTAGTAACTCTACCCACAGCTTTGTCTTGCCCCATAAATGTTGACCCTGAAGGTGCTCCCTCACAGTCACTTGTGTAGGTGTCATTTCCCCGATTCTGCAAGAATTTGTAAGCAAAAGGAGGACCAGCCTACAGAAAGCATGCCACAGGCAGAGACCCTTTCCCTATACGTCCTCTGGGTGCATTCAGAATCTTACAAAACATTTGCTTTTTGTTTTTATTTACTTATATCAAGGGCCCTAATTTTCTGTCAGGGACATAAGAAACATTCAAGACAACTCTTTGACAATGGTGCAAGGGAAAAGGTAGATAAAGCAGAAGCTTTCATAGGGTATCCTTCGTAACCAGCTATGAACTATGTTAGTGAAAGAATTTTAATTTGATTATGCGATCATTTCATAGACACCCATTAAGTGAAATTTTAGCCTTATTTAAGTTTAGTTTTGAATTTCAGTGACTACTGAAGACAAAGAATTTGACCTGTTACATTGCAACTCTAAGGTGTAATGTAATGAGCAGAGAAATATAGATCAATAGAGAAGTAACACAATGTAGAGTTTGGTGATCATTTTCACACATAGCTATTCAGATCCACTTACAGAAGCAGAGTCTTGAAATAAAATGAAAATATATTTTGGTTAGTAAAAATCATCAAATAAAGGGTGTTTTTTGACAATTTATGTTCAGAATGTATGACCTAGTATGACTTGGGCATAAATAAATTGTTTGCAATGTACTATAGATGGGCTCTTATATCTTACAAAATATTTATGTGCATATTAAAAAAAGGGAAAGAGATGAAGAAATAATAAATTCAATTGTTATGTAATGCTTCAATGACAATAAAAGAAATTTGACTTTTTTTTTTAACTTGCCCATAGTCATTTTAAACTTGCCTGTCAAAGTATACATTTGTATTATTTACATTCTGATACTTACTGAAAATTGACTTAACTAATCTTTCCAGTTCAGCAACTAATCATTTGAAATATTATTGATGAATAGTACCACTAGATATTTTTGAGAAGTGAGTCTGCTCTAAATCCATCAAATTGGTTATTTGAGATGAAACATTTACTGAATTATGGTATGGATTCTTCAACTTGCCATGACACTAAAAGATGCTCTTAAAAATATCTTTAAAATATAACTGATATTTTTCTGTCTGAGATTAGGAACAAAGCTGAGTATATTTAAGCCTGAGAATTTAATGGAAGAGTATGGAGTGTCAGGTACTTAGAGATAAAAAGCTCTGAAGCTGTCTTGGTAGTTAGCAGTGAGGTGACCTATGCAGCATAATGTACATGTGAGCAGCTGGTGTGACACCGTCTTTAAGGAATCTTAGCAGATCTACATTCCTTAGTAATGTAACAAGAATTGTTAGATATCAACAGCAAAAAGAAACAAGAACAACCTTCCAAAAGTAAGCACCACATGGACGCCACTACAGGATTTGAAAAAAAATGGTCAGTTTATGAGACAAAGTATATTAGCAAGGTTCATCTGAGGACAAAGGAGGAATAGCCACATACTTTAAATGAAGAAGAGACATTACAGATAATGAGAAATGCCATCACTACTGTGCCTCTGGGAACAGGCAGGGAGCAATATTGTGAGATTTTAAATTCAGAAATTTTTCCTTTTTCTAATTGTACAATATTATCACATTTCGGCAAGTACTGAAATATGGATAAGAAAAGACTCCTGCCTATGTTAAGAAGCTGAATTCATATTGAAAAAAACAATTGCTTCCCCAGGTCAGATAAGACAGCAGATCATGCAATTCAATAAAGAGTATATTAAAGAAAAAAATAATACCAAATAATCTTGGTTTATTTAAAATAAAACAAATACTCAGACCTCTATAATCCTAGTTTTAGAGAAAATATTTTAAATATGAGCCAATTTACACTAAAGATTAAAAAGCAAGAAGACAAATATAACCAAGCTGTTAAAAAAAAAAAAAAATTACTCTCATTTTGCTAACTCACTCTGGCTCACAAATGCTGAATACTTGGGGCTGTTATAGGTTAACCAAAGTTTTCATATAGGTATTTAAAATTATCTTTTTGGTCTACGAAAAAAATTCAATAATTTCCACACCAAGACAGAATTAGTTCTCTCAAGAGTAAAAACCCCAAATTCAGTCTGTTAAAGTAGACTGGAATGGTATTAAAAATAACAATAATATGAAAAAAGTGAGTTGAATCAGTATCCTCTAATTATCTCTACTTAAATCTCAGGTTCTGGTGCAAATCCTGTAACACATTAGAATGTTACAACTAGTAATCAGTGTCTATATGTTTTATAACCAGCACAAAGGAACCTGTGTCAGGGAATGATCTACTTAATTTTTTCTGCATACCTACCTAAACATCCTTTCAATCTGCCAAAATCAGGTCTTTGCCATTCAGCATTCTGGTCTTACCATGTCCTGAAAATCTATGAGCTCTGGTGATGTCTTTCTTCTTTTATTGGCTAGAAACCTTGGATGTCCCTTGCAGAGTGGCTGCAGAAGGGCTTCCTGCTGCTATGGCACCTTAGGACCATTGGAACATGCAAGACTCCACTGTCATCTATGGTTAGAGATGACATGCTCCTCTGTTACATCATTTCTGGCTACGAGCTGATGAACTTCCCTCCCCAAAGAGGCAGGTGGTGGTTCATCTGGCTTCCTTCCCTACAGGCATGGCTACTGATGTCTCCAGCTGAAAGTCTTACCCAGGGGTCTTGAGTGGCCACTTGCTCTTCACATGAAAGAAAATCTACAAGGACCAGGGTAAAAAAAAGAAAAAACTATTGACTTCTAGGTCAGTTCTCCCTATTGACATTAGAACACAGAGTGACAGCTCTTTGAGTATTTTTATGGAGCAGAGGAAAACAAGAAAGATGAATCAAACACAAGCAGCTTCTGTAAATTTTCAAGAACAAATCTTTGTTTTGTCCGTAAGGCTGCAAAGGAAGCTATAAACACATAGCCACCTAAAACATCATAGCTACCTAAAACATCCTGAAAGATATTATCAGTCCCTGAGGTCTCTGCAGGCCCTACAGTTCCTGTCCTCCTCCCCTAGGACTTCCTCATCCTGCCCTGTGCCCAGGACCCCATGTCATCCCCCTGGAACCATCACTCCCTGCCCCAGGGATACCACAGCATAGCCAGTCTCCAACTCTGTCCCTATGGCCCTGCACTGTCCTGCCATGGGCCAACCCCAGCCAGGACCACCCACAGTCCGATGTACAACAAGAGATGGTGCAGATGGCCTGAAATGGTTAATTTTGGATTTGGCTTAGAGCAAGCATCAGAGAATGACAACTGAGGATTTTAGGGTTATGGTCTTATTCCTGCCATAATTTATTTCTGAAAAGAGCTATTTTTTTGGGCCTTTTTTACTCTGACCACCTAGATTTAGGAAGATACTTTAAATCATTGAACCAGATTACATTTTTACTCATATTTTAATGAGAAAAATGAAATTTTTAAGTTACAAGGAAGAAGAGAGAGAAAGAGAGAGCAACAAAGGTAAAGGGAGAAAGGAAGATAAAAATGTACCCATTTCACCAGAAGTTAAATAACAGGAAAGTAGGTAGTCAAACATAATGAGGTACACTCACTTTTTTTTTAACACATAATGTTCAGGTTACTTGAAAATTGTTATCTCTTTATTCCTCCATTGTTGAGACTGAGAGCAGGAACAGTTGTTTTTATTTGTGGAGTGCTAAGTGCAATTCAACTTGAATTCCAGGTGTCTGGGAAAACAAACCAGTAATAAAAAAGGATGGCTGAGGTACAAAGGTGAACTTTGCAAACTTCATATTAAGTTTACTGTAATATAAGCTATGTATTGTGTCATGCGTGAATCTATCAAGAGGGAGAGAAAAGACAATTAGATATTATAAACTGTCATTTTACTGATGCTCTTGATTCATGCCAATAAAAAGTTAAAAGGTTGAGTATGAGATAAAAATTACCACAATTTAATTGCAGAATGAAGTGGTATTTTTAAAAAGAAACTGCTATTTTAAGAATAGAAAAAGAAAAAAATAAAAAAAGGACACGTTTCTCACAAACAGTAGTTATCAGGGTGAAATATAGTGATCTGAACATGGATAATATCCCTGCAGTTACCTCCTACAATGCCCATTAAATATAAAAACTCTATGACAGGTACATCCCATAGGAATTCCAATAGATGAATTCCTTAAATTAAATCTTTGACAATGGTTTATCTTTCAAAACAAGTTATTAATACATATAATTGTTTTACTTGAAGAAGTGTAACAGATCAATTTTTATCATATAAACAAAAACCAATACAGAGTTGCTATGAGTAAACACAGAATCTCATATAATTGCAGAATTTTAAATTCACATCTGATTCTTGTATGATGGATCTAAAAGTACTTGTTGAATAAAAATTTGTCATCTTTCACATCCTAGAATAGTGCTCATACTGCACAAGGTTAGTTCAAACCTTTTAAGGAAAAATCTAATAGATATCCCAGTGGGTTCAAAGCATCTGCTAAAATTACTAATCAGACATGCATGAATGTATTTTTCCTGTGTTACAGAATCTTTCCTCTGCTTTCTAGACTCCTACTGAGACTTCTGGACAACTTTCAACATTTCAAAACACTCTGATCACTCCCACTAAGCCAAGGTTTTTAGCAATTAGCAGGATGAAGTAGGTTAAGAATACTCTGGTGAATGGTAAGGAATCGAATCTGAGTTTTAAGAAGAGATAGAAGACACCACAGGTAACTGCCCAGATGTAGTAAATGCTGTCAGTTCCTCAGCAAGTTAACACTGAATTGTAAGTAACAGGTAAATATTTCCTTAGTTTTTCTTCCTATTTCTGGTATCTGAAGAGGTAAGGTCAACACATATGCAAAATTCATCAGCTACAAATGAAGATCTGCACCTGTACTCAATGTTTTCAAGCTTCAGAGGCACTACCTGGGGGTCCTTCCTGGCATGTGCAATATACTTCTTACACCTGATGTCCTAATAACAGCAAAACTCTACTCTTGCCATTTATAGGGTCTGTGGTATGCTCTGACTGGATTAGGATGTTGTCCTTTCATTATGAAACACACATATCAACCTTGTCAATGGCTGCAGTACATCAGTGTTTGCCATATTCTTACTAGTGTTATCAAGACAGGAAAAGGAAAAAAAGAAAGGAAAATGTGATTATTTTCATACTACCCTAACAAGGGTAAAATATGCAATCACAGCTTTTATACAGTCCCACTGATGTGTCTGAAAGGATAGAGTCTGGAAAAAACCTTTTTGTCAATGTCAGCATCTGCATACAAAATTTACATACTTATGAGTATCTATTTCTGATTAAGGAATTTTTTCTCTTCTATCATAATCAATGACCTAAATATCAAGGCCTCTGTCTGTACATATATCAAGTCCCTATACCAGTCTAGTCCTTTACCCTGCAGTCAGTCAACACAGACCTCTACCTTCCTCTTCTGCCAACAGGACTTGAGTCTTCTAGCTGGGTACAAATGATGACGAAGTTGCTCCAGCTCTGCTGTTCCCACTCTACCAGAAAACACTAAGTCACAGAGGTAAATTTTCTGTGGCAGCATATTATTTTCCATTCTAGCATTGATCTACTCTGCTTGAATGCTGTAAAAGCAACTAAGCAGCCTTTGGACCTGGGTCTTATTGAAGAAAGACCCTTAAAACTTGAATCTCAATGCATTAAAAATCAAAGAGCCAGCAAACTAAACACCAATCTGTTGCTGTATTTTGTGAGTCATGCTCTCGAACCATAGGTCTGAGACATTTATAAAGCTGAATAAAACAACTATCTTGAAGAACACAGCTGTGAGACCATTTGTGATTTACTTGAGCTTCCTTTGGACAGGACAGGTGGATAAGCATTCTAAATTCTCTATGCTCTTTTTAAAGCCACAGGTCCAACTAGGAGACTCACAGCCTCTCAGTTGGTAAGATGCTGAATGGACTATGTAGATAAGTTGCTCATTTTTCTTTGATTTCCTCCAGACTTGATACTGATTTTTGTTCTGCACAACAAACCAGGTGGAGTTTGCATCCTAAGAGATATGGATCAGGTGAAGAGTAAAGTTAGGCCCTTGAACTGTAGAAAAGCATATTTCCAGCTATTTAATCAGTTAGTCAATAAGATGACATGGGAAACTGACCTCAGGGACAAGTGAGAAGAACAGAGCTGGCAGATTTTAAGGAAATCTTCCACAGAGTGCAAGAGACCCCCAGGCACATGAAATTTGAAAGGTAGGCAAGAGACTGGCATGGCTTCTTTGGGACCTCCTGGTCAAACTAAAGGGTAAGAAGCCAATGCATAGGCCGTGAAAGCAAGGACAAATATCCTGGGAAGATAATAGGGACACAGGCTGTGTAGGGATGGGGTGAGGTAGTCAAAGCTAGATTTGAATTTGGCAAGGGCTTATACATGTTTGTCAGTCAGAAAAGGAAGGAAAAGATAAACAAGGCTGGCAAACTGGTAACAATAGATAATGGTGTGTGTTGGTGTGTGTTGTAATGGTGTGTGTTGGGTACTAATCAATCTTTTTGTTTTAGTCTTCAATGACAACCTCTCTTCCCGTAACTCTTAAGTGGGTGTACCACAAGATGGGGGCTGGGGGAGCTCCCATGATAGCCCAGAGGATGTATGTGCGAGGGAGTAATGTTCCTGCAGGTGCTCCCTTTGGCATGCCTTTTCCAGTCCCAGGGTCCCTGCAGCTGTAGGGTTTGTTGTTCTGTGAACCCCAACTCAAACCTCTAATGGCTGCTTGGGCCTGAGATTCCCAGCACTTTGGGAGACACACAGGGAAAGAGGTGGAGGGGGGAATGTCGGTGCAGTGCCATGCTCAGCTTGGCATGCTTTTTGCAACCCAAATCTACCTGGAGCTGTAGGTTTTGTGGTTCTTTGAACTCTAATCCTCAAACTAAATGGAAGAGGGGGTCTGAGGCTGAGGTCCTCAGCACCATGAGAGGCCCAGAAAAGAACTGTGGTGGTGCACACCAAGGCGAGCACCACACTCCTCCAACATCTCTCCCTCTACACCAAAACTGCAGAACTGAAAAGATCTAGGAAATCTAACTTATGTGGCAGAGATTTCTTATTGAAAAAAATCAGATAATATTGTTTCGACCAATTTTGAAACCTCCAGTATGTAAAATAATTCATTTTTTCAGTCTCATATTTTAAACATTTTGGGCTTATGAGTGTATGATTCTGTATTTTGCCTTCAAGCCCCACAGTTTGTTGTAAATTTTTAGGTGCCTCCATAAGACAGAGTTGTCTCTTAATGATTATTTCAGTCCCCAGACAGTTCAAAATTGTACAGCACACCTCCAATGGGCCTCTATTTTCTGGAAAAAAAAAAAAAAAGTTTTTTAATCAATGTATCAATTAATGCAATGAATTTACAGTTCCTCAGCAGAGGAAAGAAAAAACTAAAAGAAAAAAACCTAAAAAAGGCAAAAAAGGAATACTCAAAGCCACATATTTAAGTGCAATCAGTTATGACAGTGAAAGGAAAAAGTAACAAAAAGATGTCTTACAATACTATCTACCAGAGCCATTGAATTTATTTCTATTTCCCAAAAGAAAAGAAAAAAAAAATCCTCTGTTTTATCTTTTGGAAAGCAGATTAGAGTTTCTAGGGTTTCTTTCTGAGTAGTTTGATATAGAAAACCAAAGCCAATTCCTTTTTTTAGCTCAAACTTAAACCAAAGCCTATTTATGCAGTAGACTTTTATTTTAAAATATCAAATTGTTTAAATACAAAAAGTGAAATAATAAAGGTGCATGTCAGGGCAATATGTGAGGTCTTCCATGTTGCATATAGTGTTGTATTAGTTCTGTCATAGAGAAATAAAATATAGTGGGATAGCAAAAAAAAAAACCACAAACAAACCAACATCCATTTTCTTTTCTTTTTTCCTTATTATTTCCCGAAGATCAAAATAAACAATCATTAAACAGAGAGGGTCTATTGTCTATTCTTCTTTTCAGATATCATCTCGGAATGAAGTGTTTCATTTCAACTCTCCATTTATCCTCAAAATGAACAAATAGTATATATTTTAAATAAGAATAAAGTCACAAAGGCAAAATGTAAAAATTTTTGATGTCCTGAAATAATGTTAATGGAAAAGAGAATAATAAGAGAGGCTTAGGCTAAGAAACCTATGGAAATGTCATGAGAGAAGGGTTTCAAATGTTATTTCATTAAATCTTCTGGGCCAGTTATTTTCTGCATCCTGTGTTAAAATTCTGAAAATATTGCAATAAACATTGTAACTGAAGGTAAATAAAACTTACAGCTTTTGATGTGTTGCATCATAACAAAAGAACTTGGTAGAACTGGTAAGAATTTGTCTGTCTTTAAAATGTTTTTAATGGTTTTCATTTACTTCCACATGATATTTTAAATCTACTGACTTTCAAAAGGAATCATTCTGAACATTAGTTAATTGTGATGCTTTGATTGCAGGATAATCTACCTTTTAAAGTGACTTTTCTGGTTTTTTGCACATAGAAATACTATTTAAATCCGATTCTCCCAAAAGAGATACACCAGTCTAAACTTCTTGAACGATTATTTAAGTATCATTTTCGCAGAGAATGAGTGATTGCTCTGTGAACAACCTCTGAGAACTCAAAATCTTATGTGACAATAAAGGAATATTTCATAAACAACTAGTTGTAGCAGTAGGACTGTACACCAGGAAGGATGATGAGTCCCAAATGAAGCAGAGACTTCATCTTGAATTTTGAATGACAATGCATTTAAACTGAATATATAAAAGACATGGTCAGGATCCACTTGCAAATTAATGTTGATTAATATGCAATTAAGTATGAGAAATATGATTGTGCCCTCACATTAAACACTTTGTATAAGTTCTTAAACTGACTGTCAGAGAGGTTCAATGACCCTAGATAATACACAGACATTTGACAAAGGAAAAATGAAAGTTCTAGTAAATAAAAGAGTTGCTGAGTAAATCCCATGTCAAAAAGAAAAACAATTCTTAATGCTATACATGAAAGTAAATACATAAAATTGGTGCTCTAGCAGGAAGCATTTCCAAATGTAATATACAGTTTTGATATGTACAACAACCCCCTAAATAACCTTTCCACATTTCTCCAAGAGCCTGGAAACACAATATATCTGAGGATTGCTTGACAAGTCATGATGATAGTGTCTACAAACTCCCAAGGTTAGAACTGCCACTACAGTATTTTGTGATATAAATAGTTTTGAAATTACACACACAAATACTCATGGCATCAGAAACCTCTGAGATTGCTCCACCTTTGGTGATGATGATGAAGCACAGAGAGTAAGAAATGGAAGCTTTTCCCAGATATTTGCAGCTCATATCTGTCATTCAGAGTTGCCCACCATCAGAAGTTCCAGATTTATCTTTCTTTATTTGCAGAGCTGTTGTATTGCTTGAACATGAAGAAAGTAAGACACCACTGAGAAATGATGTGGACATTTCTGGAGGACTTCAGCTCACTGTGATTGTCCACCTTTTATGTGATATATAGACGTTATTATAGCTAGATGAAACACGTTAACAAAGGTCCTTTAATTAAGTTCCCCATGTCTGCATAGCTCTGGAGATATATTAGTCATAAAACCAGAATGACCTATCTATCTTACAGCTGCTCCAGTTCAAGGTTAATGCTGACTTTGAGCTGAGAACAGTTTCTCTCTTAAAAGTTATTTTCTCATGCAGCGGTTGTGCCATGAAACCTAGTGTCATTGTTAACAGGGTCCAGAGATACTTGTGTGTCTTGGAGTGTGTCAGTAACTGGTGAGAAAACTTTCTGCGCTACGTATAACTGCCAGTGTTCAAGAGCCTGTCTTTTGTTCTCAAACTATTTCTTTCCACCAGCTTTCGTTTTCCTTTAACTTGAAATGTTTTGAGCTAAGTTATTCAAAATCTAAATTTACTTTAACAGTCTTTCATGCCCAATCCTTAACTGCACCATGCACAACTAGATAAGAACTGCTCATTTCTTTCATAAGGGCCTCTCTGTATGAGCTACCTTTTGGGGCTGTTAGGGCAGGGAAGATTGACATAAAATCTTCAGGACTAACAACCCTATGGAGAAAAAATTAGCAAGGTATTGAGAGAAATAAAGTTTTGAGAAATATGGGAGATAAAATTTACCTCTCACTTTCTCATTTCTGATCAGCGTTTACTAGTTGCCAGTATTTGTACTGGTGTGCAACGCAATCCAGAGTTCCCATGAGGTAAGGCTCAAGTCTGCATGTCTCTCTTAATTCTGGCTCAAGATCCCCCAACTTACTTGAATGCAAGTGCATTTGGCTCAACTCCCAAATGACAAGACAAAGAGACAACTGAAATACTCACTTACGGGGAATATCTTTGGTCTACCTAAGCCCTAATCTTCCCAGTGCCTAGTGCTACTGTACAGTGGGCCTATTGCATGGCAAAAAGGTCCAGTGGGGGCTGTGGTGGCTGCTGTAATAACCAAGTTACATAGGAGAGGTATAATATTGGAAAAGGAGAGCTGGAATGAGGCAGAACAATACTGAGCACTGTAATAGACTGGGGAGAAGAGACTGGTAGACACCAAAGCTTGCAGGGCCCCATCAGGATGGTGTTCTGCAAAAGATGTCTCCACAGAAGTTCTTGGCTGGATATGTGTCACTGGATTTTAGCCCTTTTAGTCACTGGAGATTGCTGATACAATAAACTAGCTTGAAAATAAATATTTTTTTTTTATTTAAAATAAAACTTTATTTTACAAATATCTAATATGTGTTATAATTTTTAGCATTATATGTACAAGAGGAAAGAACAAAGTCTTGTACAGGTGACTGACTTCTACTTACTGTATGTTCCTAAATTTTTGTAATTTAGGCTTTTTTTATGGATATCTGGAGCTCAAAAGAACTTCAGGCATCACACAATATTGTATATATCAAATCACATTACCAAATTCAGTGAAGCATTGCTAGCAGCCAGATAATTACCTTTTCTTTTGTCTTTTGGTGCAAATGAATAAAAAATCAGTACATCAAATTCCAGTGGAAAAGGTACTGGGGTAAAAATATCACTGGCTGCAATTTCCCAGTTCTGTGCTTTTAGGAATTCAACATGCCTCAATACCTAGAGTTTAGATGAAACATATGAACTTCAAGGGTACCAAATTTTTGCAAAGATTGACAGCAGTAGCTGTCATTACCTGGTTAAATTACAGGCATTATTGTAAACTCTACAAAACAACAATGCCATAAAGAAAGCAAGTTTGAATTCTGCTTTTTGTGCCAGCAGCGTTACATAATGAGATAAACATTGGTAATTGTGTTTAGTTCGATAACACTTTTAATTATAGTTGAGATCTCCTTTAAAGTGTATGGATTTTAGAGACACAAAGTAAACAGCTGAAAGCCAAATGAAGGCTATCTCATAGATTTCTACTGTCTAATTAAAGTACAGAAACATTGCTTAACCAATTCAGGCACTTGGAGGAAAAAGAAAAAAAAATGACCCTGCTTGCACACTTGATACACAGTTAAATTTTTGCAAGATCTCAGCTAATAAAGTTTGTATTACATCAAAGCAAAATATCTCTAGTCTGGGAATTTAACCTCTTTCTTGTTAAGCAGGTCATCAAATCATGAACAGTCTACTATATTTATATATATAGACAGATAATCAGGGAAGTCCCATCACATCCACTGAGACCCTGGTTCAGCAATATACTAAAGCCCATTCCTGGTCGGGGCCACTTCCCAGGCAGATGGAGCTCATTAGCCCTGTAAGGCAATCCATCTTCGTCCTGAGGACCTCGCTGCCACTGTCCAAGCTCGCTTGGCCCCGGCAGATGAACCTCAGGATTAAAGGGTGGGCTCAGTTCGGCGCACACTGTGTCTCACCGAAAAAATCCAATGCACAGGCTGGAAGGTGGAAAGACCTTCCCCGGTTCTTCGTTCGCGAAGACTGGCCAATACCTACAATACATACATACATACAATGCCCATTCCTAAAATTTAGCGTGTCATCAGTCCTACTAAACTGTAAAAAAAAATCTACAGACATACATATTTTTTGTTGAATTAAGGTCTAATTTCTGACAAAAAAATTTCCGACAACGAAACTGTTGAAGGGAAGCATAATTCTCATCTTCTTATTTTGGGTGTGAAATTTCATATGGTTCTTTGCAATGGGGAAGAGATTCCGCCAAATTCTACATGCAGAACTATCATGTCTGGCACCATACACAATTTCTGTATGAAACAGTCCTTCAAAATAATAAATTGATTATAAAAACATTACAAAATGTTTTTAGCCTTTTACAAAAAGGTGAAAAGTAATACCAAAGTATCCATTAGCATCATGAACATTTACAAAAAACATTTTGAATTCAAACCAAAAAGTAGTTCTTGTTTTTGTCAGGTGAGAAGACATTTAATCCATAATACTAACGGATTTGTCTCACCAGTTACCACCACGTGTCAGTAAAAAATAATGTCAAGTATTCAGAGAAAATTAAAAACTATCAACTTCCTTTGGCTCTTCCTAAACTAGTGAATCAAACAGCGTCCAGTTCTTGGCTATAGGAAAGATAATTGCCTATAAATGGTTAGAACAACATCTATTCCTAGTTTGATGCATAGGAATGCTCCAAAACAATTTCCAGTAAATACCAGAGAACATTTCCATTAGTCATTTAGCCAATGCTGTGCATATTTTCATGCCTGCTCCGGTCCAATGCCCCCAAAATAAACCAGTAGTCTCATGCACATATTATCCCTTCATCCCTTTTCAGTCTATGACATGCACTACCCAATATTAGGATAAGGAAAATAACATTACTGGGAGCTGCAGAAGCCTTGAGATTTGACAATAGGGTGAATTATAGTACATTTGCAGCAAGAAACAATCAAGTGCTCCTCATAACCTAAAAGAGACTTGGATGGGAGCTAGGGAGATTTGGGGGATCATAAATCCAACCTAACTAAAAAGACAGCACATGTAGAGCTTATTAAATGGAGAAATTTATAAAACAGTAGAGCTTGATAAAAAAGCTTCTGATCTGAAGTTTATGCTGTTTTAAGAGCCACACAAGTCAATTTTTACCATTTCCCAATCTTCAAGGCTGTAGCTGAACCATTATCTTTGAGGGTTTTGGTCAGCGTCTTCTCCCTAAGCCTTTCATATTCTCAGCATGACGGTCTATTACTTATGCCATCAAGTCAGTTGCTTCCAGTTATCAGTCTTTTTGGAAGGGTTTATTGCAGTGAATTGCTCTATCACGTCTTTGTCCTTTCCAGGATACCTTCGATGGCTGTAGCCTGAATCTGTCTGCTTGAATCAATATTTGTCCTAACTCTGTCTAAATTTTATTCACTGTATTCTTTTCAGTCAGGTTTCAGAGAAGTTGAATGGAAATCCCTGCTATTGGCAAGGATGGCCACGTAGCTGCTGGAGCTAAAAATGTAATCTTTTTTCTTCTTACTTCTTTGCACATAATTGCACACAGACTGCTGTTCTGTTTCATATATGTGGTGAGGGATGGGGCAGGAATGATCACAGCATTACAGCTTCTGTTGCACTATAAACGTAGAGACTACAGAAGAATGAATTCCATGTGTTCATTATTGCTCGTTATAATGTCAAATACAGAGAGTAATTTTTAAGAATAATCTTAGAATTGTTTGAAGGGGGAGTTATGACATGGATTTACAGGGGAGCTCTTAATCTGCAATGTCACACTGAGAAATGTAAAACTACTTGGGGAATAGAAAATGAATGAGTTGTGAGAAAGGAATAAACCTCAGGGAAACTGAAGCTGTGTTAGCAGAAACTGAGATTCCTAGTGAAATAGGAGATCGTTATGATTTACTGAGCAAATTATTGAGGAGCTAATCCAAACTCAGGACTGGTTTTGGAAGTATTCAGAGTGCCTCTATAAACAGAAAAAGATCTATATCTCAGGAAAGAGAAGTAGCAGAAAGATAATCTACAGTGACCAGATGCCTCTTGACATTCAGGCACCCCAAAGTGGACTTAAAATGTAGTTCAGTTTTGCTGTCATTAACTGTGGCAATAATCCCATGATCAGTTTCAGAAGTTGCCGTTATACTTTTCTGGGTACCTCCAACTAGTCTGTTGTCAGAAGAATAGATTTAAGGGTGAAACTAATATTCATCAATAAAGTATTTAATCATTTTTTAAATTGTAATTCTGAAGGCATCATCTAAATAAGTAATCAATGATTAGCTGTGATCAGTGATTAATAATCCTGATATGACTGATAATCCTACATGCGATTATTCTACTCAGGAAAACCAAATTTCAGAAATTTCAGAACAAAACATAGACCAAATGCTTTAAGAAGAAGAACTTTAATTCTGCATATTTTCATAAGGAAAAATCTGGTGGGGGTTTTTAAATGTTTTGGTGGCTTTATTGTGGGTTTTGGGTTTTTTGTTTGTTTGGTTTGTTGGTTGGTTTGGTTTTTTTAATTGAAGGGGTTGCTTTGACATTGTATATCAAATTAGAAAAAAAAAGTAAAAAAATAGTGAAAACTATTATAATTCAAAAATAAATAAATATTTCAAGAACTCCATGTTTGCTTTAGGTATTTTCAGACAATGAAAGTAGTTAGAATCAACAAATTTGACATGTGTAAGGCTGACAGTCACAAAGTTCTCCTTATAACTGTACATTTTCATTTTCAGGAGAGGCAAATTGGATAACTGGACTCTCACCTTATCTCACTACTATAAGTGAAAAAAATAAAACTAATCCCGGCAGGGTTTTTTAAAATAAACAAAAAGTATTGTAATAATCTGCCATTCTTAAAAGGTGAAGTGAGACATTTTCATTACTCCTGTAATCCAAAATGCTATATTCTATTACTTTCTCTTCAAGGACAGCATTTTTCTTTGGCAGTTCCCTGTGCCATGTGCAAAAAATTACAGTGAAACATTTAGAAAAGAGCTTTGTAATGCCAAAACAATAGTGTGAATGTTGAAGGTAGAAACTGCAAGAATGAATTACCATGCAGGCCAAAATGAAGGAAAAGAAAACCTAGAAAAGTTGCTAAATGTTTGTTAAATATTTTTGGTGCATGATTCCAATGGTGATATGAAAAAACAGTGTTCAGATCTTCAAGCTGAAATCTGAGGAGTACTAAGAAAGTGGTGAAATATCCTGGAAGAAAAATCCTTCTGTTTTTGAAAGGAAGCAAAAAACCAGTATGACTATTTCAGAAAAACCTGACATCCATCCCAGATCTCAGTTGCAGAACAATTAGAAGAATTATGGAACACATATAGTGAGCCTCTTAGGGATTTTTGTGTTTAGCATGTATTTTAGGTTTCTACCCTCCTCTTTGACAGAAGGAAAAAAAAAAATTTTAAATTCTAGTAATAAATAGGAAACCTTGAAATACTGTAAAAGCTATTCAGCTGCAAGAGGGAGAATCCTAGAAGAATCCTGCTGTGTTGAGATAATTAGGACATTAATCAACTCCCTGGATAGACCAAAGCGAACAATCATAAATGGCTTATGCTAGTTCTCACTTCTTTTTGCTTTTAATGCTAATAAAGCTGTGTCATGGTCATGCTCTCACCTCCTCCCCCCACTTGGTTGTCACCTACAGCACCAGCATACCCACAGTACAAAGACTGATGGGCATCAAAGGTTAAGCAATCGCAAGCTGTTGGCAAGAGACACTGAAGTTTGGCATCTGAAGGATGTCTGAGGGCACACCTCAGCTTGGGCTGACTACACCAGTGTTCATGATTTATTGTTGTTTGCTGCTCTGTTAGTGCTCCATGTATAACCTCGCAGCTTCATCTGGAGCTAGTTTGATTCAAATCCCTGTGCTGTCCCCAGCTGCCCCGTACTGTTTCAGGTCTCAGTCTTGGCAGAGGAGAAACGATTTGGTTCCAGACAGCAGTGAAGCAGGTGTCCTGCTCCCGCTGTGCTCACTCTGTAATGGGGACTTGCTGTGCTCAATCCACAGGTGGCTCCTTTCAGGAAGAGTAATTAAGGACCATCTCTTTCCACCTTTTCCTATTAGTCTCACCAGATTATTTATCTTACAGACCATACTCCCTCCCAGACCTTTATTCTTTGTGCAGCAAATGCAGGTTTCACCGTGTCTTGAGTGCTGCAAGCTGCAGTCCTAAAATTCAAGTAGTTTTATGTTAAGAACATTCACAACTGGATGGCTAAAGACATATCTGTTTTCGTCAGGTGAGTGCACTTAGGGGAAAGTAAGAGAGGGAAATCTGAACTGAGGAGTTTATCACTAGACAGAATAAAGCACAGCCAGTCACCTCAGCCTAGAAATTTCCTGGGAAAGAGGTGCAGTGCACTGCTTTTCTCACCACAGATGTCAATACACTTACTGACAGAATCACAGGTGACTAAAGAAGAAGATCATGTGCCACTGAACTCACTGCCATGTGCGAAAAAAGAAAAGAGATCCTGACAGTTACACAGTCCTGTAGAGCAATGCCCTGTGAGTCATGGAGGGTGGTCTATTTGCAACCTCCTGAAAACAAAGACACTTGTGCAGGGAAGGTGTGCCTTGAAAACTGGGAAGGACAAAGTGAAACGGAAGAAGAAAGTCAGTGTCTGAATACTTACACAGAAATATGAAGTCATCTGATGTGACCTGAGACATCTAAGTGGTGAAAGCAATAGTGAGAAAGGTAGACAAACAAAAGGGAAGTTACAAGAGAAATCTCTCTTCAAGAGAAATCTAAAGACCAGATTGATTCCCAAACCTTTTGGCACTGCAATTCACACTCAATACAATATGTCAAGCATCTACAGTTTACTCAACTATTTCAGTATAATCACCCAAGTTCATAACAGATCAGTTCTTCTATGGCAAGAGATTGAAAACCCTCTATTATGGACTGTCTTCCCTGATGGAAATTAGACAGTAGGAGTTTCCTGGATAGAATAAATATGTGCAGTCAGTATTTAATATTTTTCTCATTCACTACTGGGAAAAAAAGGTCTATTGCAGATTCAGGGAACTGACCTGCTGCTGAGTGCTGCTATCTAACAGTTGGCAATCCCCTTTGAGTTCTTTTACAGCCCACGGTTTGAGAAAAATTGATCTATAGGACCTAACTAGAGGCTGCCATAGAGCAGTTAATGACAGGGGAAGAGGGAACATTTAAATGTACTTCTTTTAACTCAGCTAAAGGCTCAACTGCAATGAGTAATCACATACACCTAGGCTGAACAGCAGCACCTATTGCAAACTCTAGTCAAAATAGGATTTTCAAAGACTTTGTTTCTAATGATGGATGAAAGTTTTGAATAGTACAGAGAGACATGAAATTTTCATTTTCCATGCATAAGACATAGAAACTAAATTGGTATTTTCTCAGCTTTTATTTCAGTGACTAATGCTCTACTGTTTCCCACCTGTCAGATCACAGTCAAAAGGAATGCAAACAATGAAATAAAAACAAAAATAATTCTACATATCGTTTCCTCTCCAGAACACTGAAAACCTAATTACCATCACAGTGATCAGAAGTGACTATTCAAATAAGAGATTATGATTCTTTTCATATTTATGATTGAGATCTGCTTCCCCAAAACTGTCGGGAAATTTCTCACTGTTAATAGGTCTTTCAATTTTCAAAGCTCTGCCAACCTTGAAATATCCAGTTTAGGTTATTTCCATAACTACATCCCTTTTCTTGAGAAAATGGGCATAGTGATAGAAGTTCTATCAGTCACTAAAGTACAATATGCAGTAGAGTGCATGACGAGAATACGTAAAACTTATCCACAGTCATTCTCTAAGACATTAATGGACCTTTAAAACAAGCTTGCCAAGGAGTTGTCTGATAAAGCTCATTGGTTTAATATGTACTTTTATTTGCATGAGGGATGCCTCAGACTGGGTGTGTCTTATAACTCTGTGTCCAACTGTCTAATTACAAACTGTCTACAACTGTCTATTCTAGATAATTTTAGGATTCATTTACTTTAAATAGGTCACTTCTTTGTAAGTTTTAAGATAAGCATTGCTTTAAGTTGGTAAATTCCAAGACCAAGCTCCAGCTGGATGCTAATATTACTTTTTTTTTTTTTTTTTTTTTTTACCCTATTGTTAATTAGAACCTTGGTCTGAAACTCACTGATTTTGCAGATTTGGAAAAAACTCTTTTACTTACAGAAATAAAGTCAGTCACAAATAAGTTAAACCTACATTCGTACTCCAGACCAAAAAAATCCCTTTGGCATTTTCTTAATTGTGGTTTCACAAGATAAGCTCTATTAATTTCTCATCAGAAATGAGAAGCTGCGCTTCTCCACTCATTCCAGCTTTTCTTGAGTAGATCTGTTTCAGGTTGATTTACTCCTTCTTGAAGACGATATGAACATCAGTACAGCGTCATCAGTGTTTCCTACAAGTGTATATAAGTAATTTTTTTTTTTTTTTTTGGAAACTCTGTATTTGCCTTTTTTACATCTCTAAGACATCTCATAAATATCCCTTAAACAGATAACACACAGACTTTATTCCAAGTTTTTCCAAAACGCAAATTTTTTAGTTTACAGCCCCTCTTTGTGCTTTTCCTTATTTCCTTAGACAGAAGTGAAAAATATGGAAGTGTGACTGAAAGAAAGTTGCAACTGTATGTATCACTGCACATTGAGATCATCTCTTTATTTATTATATCCTAGAACTTTGCATTGATATCTATTAAAATATTTACTGGTTTTCCAAAGGCTTTTAGCAGTTAGGGAGGTAGCCACAGAAAAAACAATTAGAATCTTGTCGGAACATGTTAATGGTGTTTCTTTGTTTTTTGTGGGTTTTTTAACAGCAAACATAAGTATAACAGAAAAAGTATTTAACAGGTTGCCTTAAACATGACAGAGACTCTTTATATAAATGAAGTAACAGAAGCAATTAACTTTTTAAAAATTAATTTTTTAGTATTTTCAGCACAATGACAACAGTGATATCACACCATGCCAACATGGAACATTTAAACAGATATTGCAGATATTTAAACAGATAAGCTCTCCAGTGATAATACTTTTTGATATCCTGATGCTCCACTGACCCTAAAGTGATACATGTGCAGTATTTGCCAGGGCATTAAAGTGTCTCCATTACACATTATAGGGAAAGTAAGCATCACATATTTCAGGTTACTTTGGAGATGAAAAGGCTTTGCCTTTACATATATCCAGCTCTGAACAGAACACCTCCACATGCAAAGGGCATCCATGGAGTAGAGTGTGACTTTCTGGAGGCAAGAGACAGACTTCTGAGAACACTGATGCAGCCAAACTCCACTATTCATGCTGCACCTTGTGCAGCAAGCTGAGGAAAGACAGCTCTGGAAATGACAGCCTAAAAAACTTGTCTGACACCTGGGCGAAGAAATCTTTTCTTTGTAATGAAAAGGTTGAAGAGGAAAGGTTTTCTGAGGACAAGAAGTAGAACACTGCAAGGGGAAGTGAGGAAAACCTTGCCCAGTAATCAGTCTGCTCTGCTTAAAAATTAGCCACATCCTTTTGGTGTAGCGTAACTAAGCTGGGGAGTAAGGGTAGAAGATGCTGTAAGCAATCCATGATTGCAGACATAGGTATGGTCACAGCAAATTGGGCATCTGGGGGAGTATCATCAACTGGCTACCTCTGTTGACCCATCCACTTTTCAGGTATAGTACACAGTGTCTGCAATTTTTTATATTCCTGCAGTTAAACATTTTCAAAATTTTGTGACTGTTAATGGACTCTATCCCTTACAGATTTTAACAAAAATTTCAAAGGCTTTTCGTGTGTGAACAAACTTATGTTTATTTTCCAGGTTTGATGATAGCAAAGTTATTTGTTTAATAATGTTTAGTATTTTCATATTTCTGAAATATTACTGTGTTAGGTTTAGAAGCTGAATAACTATATAATTATAGAATCTTTAAGGTTGGAAAACACCTCCAGGATCCTCGAGTCCAGCCATAATCAAGTAATAGAACTGGTTTCTACTAGACTATACTGTGAAGGTTTTTAGGAGTGAGATAAGGAGGGGATGGGAAAAAGCTTGTTTGGATGAGACATGTCTGCTATTTGTCTTAACTTACACCTTTGATAGTTTAGTTAAACCTTGAGAATTTGATAAGAAAGTTCAGTTAATCCTTCATGATGTTCCCAACAGAATGTTTAAATACCATCAGCGGTTCCTTGAGTTTTTCAGGCTCTACTGAAAGAACTAAGCATCCAGGAAGTTTTCCTCAGACTATAGTCACTGTTAGGCTGCTTGCATGTATTTTATTAATGATTTATAAGTGCAGCTACCAATGTGCATTTATGATTTGAGGTAAATATGAGCCCACTGCAGAAAGAGCAGGAAGGTAAGAAGATATTACAGCTACCTTTTTTTTTTTTTCCCAACTATGAGCTATAAGTAAAACTGTGTTATTTTCATGATTTATCATTACAGTAAGGAGACCTTCCAGAAGATATGAAAATTTTGTCTTTGTATTGTTTAATGCTTAATTCCAGATCTGTCTGATATTTCAGTCCCTCCCTCTGACTGTCTGATACAGCCCCTCCTTGACCTGACTTGTATTATAGTCCCTCCCTGTAACAATAAAAGTGATAGCGTTCTCAAGGTGTTGATGAAAACATCATCAGAAAAGGAAGTAGCAAAGGTAATTATATGAGATTATTATCAGATATGAGTGAATCTAGGATATTATCCCTTCCCCCATTACATTTCTTAAGGCATGGTACTAAGAAGGAGAAATAACCCACCTTTACTTCTCCCTCAGTCTTCAGTTTTCACTGGCTAGAGAGAGGGGTTAGGGCTAGAGAGCATTCAAAGAAAAATGTCTTCGCCTTCCAGGTCAGCTCACTTGCAGACTTTGTATGCCTCTGCTAATGCTTGGAATTTGTGGCATCTATCAATGCATATTACATATATAACTGCCTCCTGCCTAGGTATTGAAAAGTCTCATTCTCCCCCATCACAGTGGTTGTCCTGGCATTAGCAGTTTTGATACTCACTCAGGGTATGCCTCCATCAATATATAAATGTAACTGCACATGATGTGATATGCAGTGTAAGAAGTCAGTGCTTTCTCTTTTGGAACTTTCTCAGAATAGTACTTTGCAGAGCTCCTTTAACTTTGCATAATATTGTTTGGTTACCTTGAAGCCTTCTTACCACCCTTTTAAACACACTAGGTTTGACTCTCAGTGGTTTGATATACCTTCATTAGCCGAGTAGATAGCTGACCAGGCATCTCTGATGAAAATAACATAATATCAAGCACAAAACTATCACCTTGAATTAAATACATGCTAGTCAGCAACTCCCAAATGGCCTGTCAAAGCTAAACTACTTGTATTCTTCTTTGCTGCCAGATGAGGAGCACAGCAGGATGGGTGGAACTCGCGTGTGTGAAGAGTGGTAACATGAGGTACCCTTGCTGTGAGCCTGGGCATAGTGCAGCTCATCCCACAGTTCTGCAAGCCTACTGACAGAGACCCTTAGCAGCACCGCTCACTCCAAAGGACTCTGTTGTTAGTATTTTACAGCATCATTACAGTAATAGGTGTTGGTTTTGGTGATCAAGATGACAGTGAAAGACAGACAAGGGCAGTAGAAACTGTTGTTAATGATCGCATATATACATGTATAGAAAAATACAACAATATGTAAGTGTTTTAATACTTCACATTGATGAGAAATATGCCTGCTTACTGATTTGCACAAAAAAAATTCCATTGAATCCTGGGTATATACACTCTTCTTTTTTGTCAGGGAATATGGAGTATGCCAAACATTTCTTCTGTCTTTCAGCTCTGGAGTCTATTGTCTTTAATAGTGTTGATGCTATGCTATTGACCTGGTAATTCATTTTAGCTTTACATTACATACATTACATGGCTAACACATGACAAGCCTTATCAAGAGAAGTGTATTTGGCAACACAATGAAACCACTTTAGTTTCAGGTCACTTTCTTAGATTCATATCAAAATTTCATAGCAAAAAATGTTCATTTCAGCGAGCTAATAAGCTACGTAGAAATCCTATAAATCATCAAAAGATAGTTTGCACCCATGAAAATGAAAGTTTAAAAGTTTATGTTGCAAATGAACAAAAGTTTAAGTATTGGCCTATGTAGATGTGTGAACTTGCTTTAGGTTTGCATACAATTTTGGCAATATTACATCTACTTAATGAACTAACTTAGGATGTCATCGTAGATACATTACACAGCTTCTGCACAGAAGCAGCAGGAGTTCTCTTCTGCATTGCTCTCTGCAGAATCCAAAGAGTTGTTGTTATTTGAGACACCAGCCTACAGGGCTAACACTTATTTTTGGACCATGTAAGTTTTATGGAGCCTCTTTGCTCTCCAAGAAAGGAGAAATTGTTGATTACTGTTTAATTGGTATATTAGTGTATTATTCTTCTGCACAACAGCAGTCAGGATGCTCAGAAGGATCCATGCTAGACCACAGCAGTACTATATGTTCCCCTTTACAAACTTAAGGGGTAAAGGGAACCAGCCCAACACAGTATAAATAGTACAGATTACAGGTGTCCTAGATCTTGAAACAATTTCAGCTTGCAGATACCCTCCTTTTATAATTTTAAAAGGCATATATCCTCCTAGGTTGTGGTTGCAGTTAATATTTGTGTCTTTCTTCTTCGTTTAGGAAGCTAGCAGACAAGGGAAAAGTGTTAAACCATGACAACAAGTGAGGAGACAATGTATGGAAGGAAGGAATCTGCCCTTGTCAGCCTGGCACCATCACTGTTATCTTGGGTCTCTGTACTTCTACTGGAAGAGTGTCTACAGCACAGCAGATTAAACCTGAGTTTGGATGGGCATGTAGGCATAATCCCATACCAACAAGTTTTCCTGGTTTCTGGTTACCAAAGAGAAGATTTCAAAGCATCCTAGAAATGATAAATTGATCCTAAACCCAAGCAAGTTCTCAGTTGTGAATGAGAAGCTCAGCACCACATAGCAGGGTCATACCAAAGAAGCAGAATGTTGCTTCATTATTTCAGGCTTCTGTCTCTACACGTGGAGAGGTCAGAAAAACAGGAGGTTGTCAGCCTAGTTTTAAGCAGTGATAGTTAAAACACACAAGAAAAGTTAATCACTACCCTGGTGTTGCTATGTCATGGTGGTGAGGGTCTCTGTAGCACATGGTCGTTTCAAACAGTTGGCTCCAAATAGGAATAGCAGGTTGTAAAAGAATGTGCATATTGTGTGGCAATAGGTCAGCAAAAGAGGTTGAGTGCTCTCTCAGATGTATGGAGAAAAGATGTAAAGTGCTTGCTAATATCATGTGTAGTGGCAGTCTTAGCTGTACTGAAAGAAAGGATCATAGGAGTATTGTTAAACTACTGTAAAGGATGTATTTTAAAAATATCTAACTTTTCTAGTACAACCTACATTCCTGTAAGATGGAAATGCATCAGGAGCTAATGACATTCCGGGTACTTTGACTGCTACCAGAAGATAATGGAAGTAGGACAAATTGCAGCTTAAATACTTGTTCTTAATGAGCATGGTCAGGTAGGAAGTACACTTCCTCACAGAGTGAAAAGGCAGACTGAAATTGCATTGATATCATTGGATTTGATAGCACACAATGTCATGCACAGTCCCTGACTGTGCAGTGAAATGACCAAATGCACATTTCCCCTCCATCCATCCTTAAGAAGATAATGCTTGGCTGAATAATCCATATGACCTGAGCTGTCCAGGGCTTATCCTTCCAGCATTGAGTAGACAGCATTTCTCAGGTCTCATGCAGGTTGATGGGAGGTATCAGACCTGTTAAGAGATCTGATTCTTACAGGAGGATGAGGATGGTAGCATCCCTCATGTTGTCAGGTTTCCAGAAAACACAGATGTCATGAGATCAGAGAATAAAGCTACAAACAGGATCACTAAATCTCCCTTGTTGGTCTCCGAGCATTTGTGTGACGAGAGCAGGAGTGCTTTTAGCAAATACAGTGAAAACTTAGAGGATGGGAATGTAAAACTTGCAAATGGCTCCCGACAACTGGTGGGGAGGATAGAGGTTTGTGTGACTCAGTGCTCCACGGTGTACTGTTTGGAATAGGGAGAACTGACTGGCAGTGTCAGAGACCTCCATTACTGTCTAGCCAGCAGTAGGTTGCTGTACCCCGAAGTGATTAATGACTGTCAGAAGTCAGCTTAGCTGCAAAAGCAAGGCCTGAACATTATCACAGTCCCCATGACAGGCTCAGGTGTCTGGAACACAATGAACTAATGACAATGGGAAAGCATCAGCTCTTGCCAGAGAGCTCTGGGTGCTCCTTTTCAGAAAAAATTGTGCTCACGCACAGTTGTGTGTAGCTGGGCCATACAACAGCCCCGTCCTACAGGACTGTGCTCTCCCTGCAGTCCAGAACAGTATATTTGACTGCCATTTTACATAACCTCAGCATAACTGTAGAGAGTGAAACCTTCCACAGGTTGAAGTTTTGATGAGCAGAGGTCTATGTGAATATTTGATATTGCTTTAGCTTGCAAGCTGTGAATAGTGAATGCATGGTCTCTGTTGAGGCAAACAGTATTTAACACTAAATTATCAAACTGCATTCAGTAAAGGAATTCAGAGACAAGGAGCTTGGTTCAAATGGAATAAAATAAACATGAAGATCCTCATTTCTCTTTTTAGAAATAATTTTTTATGAATTATTTAGCTCAATTAAAAAATATTAGTCTGGGGGGCATGGGAGGGTTGCTTATTTATACTGTTGATAACTTTTGTATTAAAGTAGTATTTAATAGTTTTACAATCACACTTCTCAAAAGTGCAACCCACATAATCAGAAAAGCACACTAATTAGTTCCCCATACTACCTAATGAATAAAATGCCATCAAAGGCAGGGGAATACTTAACAAGACTCAAGGGTTGTGAGTACAGCAGGACCCTACAGGACCCTAAACTTTTAGTCTGAATGTAGTGTGTACACACATGTTTTTACAGAAAGGGAAACATTACAAGCTCACAACTCCCATTCTGCCAAGCAAACAAAGTTTTCGTTGTAAGTCAGTGACTAGTGTGGTTCTTTCAAGTGGCCACCCAACATCCTCATGTCAAGACTATCAATCTGTCAGTTGTGGTAATGGTAGAATCTTAGAAGAATTGTTTCTATCACCCTCATAAAATTAAGTGTATTTAATTTCTTAGATAACTTACTTGAAATGTCATTTTTCATATTTACACAAGTCCTATTCACGGAAGAAGTGTGTTTACTGAGACAATCCCACACTGAAGATGCAGCTGGATGTACAGCTTCTGTGTGTCACTTTGCCCTCAGGAGTATAAATATCTTCCTGGTAAATTTACACAGGATGAAAAAAGCTGATTGCTGAGACCTGTACACAGATGTTAAGATGAGCAGTTTAACTAGTCTTACTATTTTCAAAAGATAATATAAATAGTGATTTATAGTCTTTAAACAAGAGACAAGCAATGTGTTTTCTGCAAGAAACCTTACTTTTCATGCGAGACTTTCAGCTCAAAGGATTGCAGAACTAGGATCCTTTAGTCCTTAATGATACAATTCAAAGTGTTTTGAAGTCCTTTGTTCCTTACAAAAAATAAAGCCTACAGACGGAACAAAAGATATTTGCTAATTATGCACAAACATAGTTGGCCAGATAGACACATATTGCTGCTGCCTTGTGTCTGGCCAATTCTCAAACACAGATCTTTAAAGCTGTAGCTAAAAGACTCGCTCTGTCAAAGGATTTTGACTTCTTATTAGAGTGGAACTTGCTAATTCTGAAGCTCAGAGAAACCAAGAGAAGGATTATTTTTATGCACAATATACTTGATATTAGCTCTTGAGTAAGACTGGTACTATGCAAAAGATGAGAGAAGAAATCTATCCATCCTTGGGAGGGGTTGTCCAGAACCCTTAGTGAGGCAGTTCAGATGAGGATCCGTTACCTGCTGTTGTTCTGTCCTGGATACCAGGGCTGATTCCTGCATGAAGATTTTCTAAAAGGTATCTGAAGATCCTTCTGGAAGAGTGGCATATACCTGTTGTCCCTGAATACAGCTGCAACCCATTGCCTTGCCATTTAGGTAAAACAAATTGTACTTAAAAACTATATTTCCTGCATGAAGCAGTTTGCATTTCCTGCCTAATCTTAACCAATGAAGTAGAGCAAAAGAAATTAAATTATACACAAAGAACTAAGGAGCAGGAGAAACCCATTTATGGATGAAACAAAGTACCACATAGAAGAGGAATAAATCTCATGTGAGTCAATTTCTTAGGAAGACTTCACCCAAATAATTACTTGTGGAGTGTCAGGATGCACTCTCAGACTCTGCATGATCACAGAGCTCAGCATAAATGACAGACAGAATAGACAGGAATATCAGATAAGCATGGCAACTTCTTGTTTCCCAAACAAAGGGTACTCTCCTTGAGCAAAAGTATCTTTTTTTGAAAAGATCCCAAATGCAATGCAAAAAACCAGTGTTGGCCAGTGAGAATTGAAATTACCCCAATATGAGGAAATGAAGAGGTTGAACAGATTTTGGCATGAGAGAACTTTCTGGGAAAGGGAATTGCTGCCCATTTCTCCAGAAATGATGGTGGCCATTGTTTAGCCAAAGATCTCCATGGATAAAATCTCTGGTTCACCAGCCATTAACAGGGAATTCAGCTGGTTACAAGAGGTACTATGATTACAGCATATTTGAAAGTTTGCTATAACATAAAATTTTCAGCCACCCAGTTAGCAGTGAAATTGTATCTGCACTGGAAAAAGATTCTTCTTTTTCCTAAATAAAGTGTATTTCACTTGTTTCACAGATAAACTGTATTTATCTTGTATCAACATACCTGCAAATAATTGTTCTTGCAATTTTTCTTTGTAAGGGAAAAGCAACAAAGTCAGTGAAAACACGAAAAATAACTAGATTGTCTATGTCAGCAACTAAATAAAAAAATCTTTTTTCTAAGAAATTTCCATTTTCTAATGGTTTGTGATTACTCTGCAACATACTAAGTTGACATCCCCTGCTCTAGAAATGTGGCTATAAGGTAGCACTATGTAACACTTTAAATAAACTTTAGAAATAGATATACATATTATGATAACCTAACTCTTTTTCAGACAACTTTTACATAAAATAATTTTGAAGTTAGGTCTGTCACATTAGTTTTCTAGCTTGAACAATATTTCTCTTCAAATTCATACCATCAAATGCAACACAAAAGTTGGTTACTTGTTCAAACTTTCTTCAGTCAGAGTAATGTAAAGAAAGCCTTTTAAAATACAGTTTATGACATCTTTTGCCTTTAACGTGGAACAAGTGCTACTTGTTTTATTCAACAGTCATTTTGCAAAATCCATTCAATGAGTCTTTCTGTAACTTTCAATAACTCTTAATTGTTTGTAGTTCACATACTTTATGTGTACTTTGTTGTACCACGTATGTTTTGAATACTTTTATGTGGAAATGCTGCACTTCTACCATTACTAAGAACCTTTGAGAATTGAGGTTTCTCATTCATTTTACAACAGTTCTCTTCCTGGTCTATTCTTTTGCTTATTTTTCAAGAGTTCACTGTTGGATTCTGAAACAATCAACTTAATCCAAAATAAGCAAAAATCTAAAACTGAATATGTATGTTTGGTAATAGAAAATATATTTGTTTCATAGTGCCACACACACTGCAGCAGAAACTGTGTAATTGATATTCTTCAATTACAGCATATATATATATATATTTATATACATATAATATATTACAGATTACACTGACAACTTGTTGCAAGGAAATCCCACTGAAATTAATAAGAGTTGTAGACATTTGTCAAGTAGGGCTCTAAAAGCACCATGTAAAAGGATAGAAATTAAAGGGGAAAACTGATGCAAACTGAATGAAAAATAAAGAGAAGTCAATAGGTTAAAAATGATGCTGTGAGTAATTGAAATAGACTGTCCAAAGCAGGTCGATTAAACTTTTGTCTTTAAAAGTTCCTTTGTAGGATGCTAGTGATCTTGGTTATAAGATTGAAGTAAATGTGTTCTCCTCTTTAATGGGAAATAAGCACATTTCCCATCCTCATAAATAAAATAGAGGGATAAAAGTAGCGTTACTTGTCTTTTTAAATAAACATTCAGTAAAATGAAGTAGCAATATTTATCACTCAAATTAACTACTAACCATCAGGTTGACCCAACAACAGATAAGAATCACAGGTCTAATTGCTGTTCCATGTATAAATATCCTAAAGTGTGGGATCCACTTTTAACATGGCCGGTATGTTCAGGCTGAATTCAATCTGTGAAGAACAGTAGCACCAAGAAAATTAATTTCTGCAGAGTGCTGGAAATGGCTACCATGAATCTCCAAACATCTCTTTTTCAGCATCATATTAGCAGATGCAGAGCACTTGAGGGAATTTTCCCAGCTTACCTAAATGCAGCTTTGGATTTTATTTTCAGCTTGAGTAAAAACAAGTAATTCCTCTGGAACAGTAAATTATATATTCTTCTTGACATACCAATTTTCTAATGGAAAAAATATACTATAAAACTACAAAGTCACAGTGCATGTAGAACACAGAATGTTGCCATCTATTCTACTAAATCAAATGTGGAAATAATCTTGTAACCACTTTGAAAGTAAATATAGCCATAAGGCAAACTCAGAATAAGGACACAGACATCTTTGTGTAAGGGAATAGTAGCTGTAATTGGGATGGTATCCATTGTTCATTCTGAAAAAAAAAAAAAACAAAAAAACCAAAAAAACCAAACTCCTATCTCTTACAATTCTTAGATTCCTTGGTCTTAATTACTTTTCCTCTGGAAAACATCGATCTTCTCAGCTATTGCTAGAGGTCACATAAGGTAACATACAATTGTTTAAGATTACAATCAGTTTCACTTCATGTCCCATGGATGTTTTAAGCAAACATATAACTAAGCAGAAGTGATGGTGCAGTGTCTCATTTCAGTACAAGAAAGTTCTATGAAGCTCAAAATTTAAATAGACCCCCTATACACGATCCAATAACATCCTTACTCAATGTCATTTGAGTCTTTTTTAATCAGGACTATGACAGGAACCAGGAAGCTTATGGTCCTGTTGACTGACTCAGAAGTGCACAGATGTTTTTAGAGCGGAAAGCTAAAATTAGGACCATTTACTTCATTAGGCAGTATCATCATATAATGAGTAAAGATCTCTTTATTCTTGAAAAAGGCAAGGGATCCCACTACCCAGCTGCCTTGCTCTACCCTAAATCCCTTTAGGTAACTCAGAATAGACTGAAGTAAGTGTCTCAACATCTTATTTAAAGAAAAAAAAATAGAATTAATGGATGCTTTGGACCACATAACAGATTTTAATCAATACACACCAAAAAATTTGTTGATATTGATCTCTATTCCTAATTCCTCTGTTTGTCTAAGAAAGGCAACTGATGCTCACACCATTTTGATATGAAGGGTACTCTTAGGAAGTCCAGTCTTTCCTGCATTTTTTCGTCAACATTAGAAGAAACATGTTTCTCTCCTTTGACAATAAAAGGCATACACAAGTAGCCTGAGAAACAATTTTTTTTACCTTGTTGTCTTCCCTGGTCAAAAGATATCCCCAAACAACTCCAATCACATGCAACCTTATATTCTTCCAAATTAACACTCCACAGCTGTTTAATCTTTCTCCATTGTTTCTAGGTTTGTTATTTATTTTCTGCATTGGTCAGCAATTTCACTGAGTTTTTATCTTTTATCTTTTGTTATCTATAATACTTCTCTTTTATTTTCTCACATGGTTATCAGCCTAACAGGTCCTTTCACTCTACACAAGTGATTTGCACTGAAACTGAAAAGTACATGCCCTACGCTGCTTCTGTTCTTGAGGTGGGGCTTCCCTTTACTTAGGGGAATATTAAAATTATAGTAGCAATTTGGATGAGACCTGAGCTAATTTTACCTCAGAAATCTGTCTTAAATAAAAGAAGTTGAATTTCTTTCAAAGAAGAGTGATGGGGAAACCCTAGTTCAAAGGTCTTTCAACTCCATCAGCAGTTCCACACATCTGTAGATGGGTCACATCACCAGAAGCCATGCAATGATGTCAGTGTTTTGCAATGAACATGTAGAAGAGGGTTAGTGATCAGGAGAGGAGACCAATACTAGCTAGAAGATAGCCATCTGTTACTGGTTGCCAATCACCACATCTCAGTCTTCAGGGAGTTTATCCTGGCGAAGACTGCAATCCCTGCTACCCCTAACTCTAACTAGACAATGATATGCAAGAAAATCCATGAGGCACAAAGTGGAGGTTTGCATGCCACCTCCTAGATTCTTTGCCCATGACTGGTCAGTCCTTTCCATATCAAAATATGGAAAAAAATCAGAAAGACCTACTGAAACTCGGGGTAGTATAGTTATACTTGTAGAGCTACAATGAGTAGAAAGTTGTCTGCTTAGCATTCAACAGGATTAGCTTTTTCACCTAACCTTTCCACTGTGTGGTCAAGCTGTGCACCTTTATCCCTTCCATGGGCTGAACTCTGCTATCAAAGGTAACAAAACAAACGGGATGGAGCTCATGTGGTCAGAGCCCTGGATACTTCTTCTGCAGACCTTCTTAACTCACAGTAAACTGAGTCTACAAATCTGAATGATTAAAGAGAAAAAAAAAAGAAAAGGTAACTTTGCCATCTCCTTATAAAAAATACTTACATAGCATGGTGCCTGTGTCTAATGAGGCCTCATCTGTGGCATGGTGGACACAAAGGTTGAAGGCTGCCCAGAGTAGTGACAGCCCCATAGTTCAAAATGACATAGTATTACCTATATTAGTAAACAGAAATATTCCTGAAATATGAACTGGACCTGAAGATTTTAAGGGGAAATTATTAGCTGGATTGGAACAAGTTTTGCTGAGAAAGAGCTTGCTAGAATATTTTCTATTGCTTAGAAATGTTACTAGTCATGCTTAATTTACTAGAATGGACAAAGTCCCAAGGTGTGCTTTAATAATTAAGTTTGTTTTCCTCTAGCTTTCCTTACAATACTTTCCCTTCCATGATTTCCCTTCAGTACAATTCAGATTTGGACAGTAAAATGACAGTGAAAAGCATGATCTGAGTAAAGTAAAAGCAAAGGGAAAGAAGAGCTTTCATAGTAGAACTGGTTAATGGCATACTCCTATGGTTATGAGGGGTCAGGAACACAAGAATGTTGTCATGGCTTGTGTGAGCATAGAACTGTGGAGTACTCACCTCAAGTATTGCATGTTGTTTTGGATGCTACAATATAAGAAAGATACTAAGCTATTAGAGAGCATCCAAAGGAGAGCTAGTAAGATGGTGAAGGGTTTAGAGGGAAAGTCCCATGAAGAGTGGCTGAAGCCACTTGCTTTGTTCAGCTTTGAGAAGAGGAGAGGTCAGTCTGTGAAGGGAGACCTCATCACAGTCTACAACTTCCTCATGAGGGGAAGTGGAGGGGCAGACATCAATCTCTTCTCTCTGGTGACAAGCGACAAGACCCAAGGGAATGGTATGACAGGAGACATTTAGCTTAGATATCAGGAAAAGGTTCTTCACCTGAAGGTTGGTCAGGCACTGACACAGTCTCCCCAGAGAAGTGGTCACAGCACCAAGCCTGCCAGAGTTCAAGAAGAGTTTGGACTCTCAGGCATGTTTTATGGGTGGTCCTATGCAGGGCCAGGATTTGGATGTGATAATGTGGGTCTCTTCCAGCTCAGGATGTTCTATGATTCTATAATCAAGGTAACAGCTATGTGTTATGTAGAAAAGACACAGTCAGTCAATTTTCAAAGCAAAAAAAAAAAAAAATGCTGTCTCAACCCTACTGGAGGCACAAAGGACTCACCAGAAATTGCTCTAAAATTATGGTTCACTTCAATTACTGTTATCTCCTACAAGTTATCTTCTGATGTAGTATGTTATCTCTTGAGTTTTCAAATAATAAAGCATAGATCAATGACGTGTAGCAAATAAACCTTGAGAAATCAGTGACTTTAATTATGCTGCATGAAGAGTTGTAGTAACATCAACAAAAAATTCAGGGGAGTGAATGGAGGAAACAATCTGTTTTCCTGAACTGTCCACTGCGAAACGAAGAAAGGATTAATAATTCTGTTGCAGCAGCCACAATTTATAAAAGTGGTATTTTACTCCCAGTTGAAAGACAACACTGTCCTCTTGCATACCCCTGTATTTCTAGGAGAATAAAACCACTTTTCACCAAGGACAGTTACCAAGACTGAAGTATTGTTTTCTATTTTCTTTGTAAAACACAATTTTCCATTTGCAGGTATTGATCACTTTACAAAGCTGTGATCTTTGACAGTAACATTGCCAATAATTCTGCATCTGGACAAAATGGTTTATCAATCACTCTAGTAGAGCTGCAGCCCATTTCAAGAAGCCCCTGTTTGTTCTTATCAGTGACGGAAGCAATGAACTGGGTGAGGAAAAGGAAGTTACTGTAACAGCTAGAGACTGACAGAAATACTGTAATTCTAGTAACTATGCCTTCACACTTCTGAACAGGTCAAAACAAAGGAATGGGGCAGAGCTATAGTGTAGTATATTCAGTGCTGTATAAAAAAAAAAAAGGTACTCTCTACAGTAAATCAAATAAAATCATGCAGCTAACCTTGGTTGTGATTATCACTTAGGAGATCAAAGTCAGTCAGTCAGTTGCACTGAATAAAGTATTCCTGAGTGGTGACTATGGCCTTACTGGAAAGGAAATAAAAAGTTCAAGAAGAATGACCCTGAGGTGATGATACTTTTCAGTTTTGAAGTCTCTGCCTCTCAAGCAAGCCTCAACAAGCATATTATGAAGGTGTTGTGCAAACAAGGTGTGAAATCTTCCCACAAGATGCCAAGTATTTTCCTGAGTCAATTTGCAAATTCCATGATGTATAGCATTTATAAAAAGTTTCTGCTTCATAGGCATAAATTTTACACTAAAAATGTTGCCTGAGAAATGGAAATTAGAAGTTTCAATCAAGTTTAGAACTAATTCAAATTTACAAGCATTTTTATGTGTATATCATCAAATGAGACTACTTCAGACTCTTCTTTAGATCAAAGTACCATTAAATGCTTAGACAGCTGCAAAACCAGTCTCAGCACGAGTCATGTTCAGAATACGACAAATATATTTCACCTTGATCTTGATATTTGCATGAATATTAGTTTGATCTTGATTGATGCAGGGAAACGATTTTTTTTTTCCTCCCCAAGAGGACAAAAAAGGGTTAATTTTAAATCATATTTCACAGTTTAAGTTTTAAGGTTGTTTTTTTTTTTAATTATTTTTTGTCAACAGGTAGTGATTATGATTTTCTCATTACCCTGACAAGCTACTCATTTGAAAAGATATTTCAGGCAGTAACAATTCCCCATACTGAACACTATTCAGATCTTAGAAATAGTATTTTAGCCGAACTAAATGTCATACACATTTGAGATTTTTGTTTGCCTCACCATCAGATCTTCAAACTGAAGAGAGCTCCTGAATCATAGAATTAGAAATATGCGCTCAGTTGACAAGTAACTTTCAGAATTTTTCCCATAACACTGTTAAATGTTGTGCTAAGTTCACTTAATACAATTGCAAACACAGGTAGGAATTTTCTTTTTAAGTCTTCAAGTAAAATTCTTAATGCAAGAAGTTTATAGTGAAAAAGATAGTGAAAACACACTAGTCTTGATATGTGCTCAATTCCTCTACTGCCAAGTCTCCTAATTTCTTCTTGACAAAAGATATAACATTTTTTGCAAAGGATATTAAATAAGACAGTACATGTACCACAACTATGTTTCCAGAATTTGTTCTTTAATCGGTGACTCTCCAGCAAGTGGTAGAACTACAACAGTATCCTCTGCAATTAGCATACTCCGTGCTTCCTTCTCTGGAGAATCAGAATCTGTATCAGCTGTCTGACTCCTCTGATATAAATCCAAATTGTCTCCAGTTGTCTCACACTGGTTCAGGTCTCAGCCATTTTACTTCATGCAGTTGAGTTCCTTCACAGCAAACCACATCTGAAATAACAGTGCAAACACATTTCCACTAAGGCAAAACTGTATGTGGGGTTGCAGTATCAGAAATCCTTCATTAGGCACATAGCATCACGAGCCATTTGACAGTTATGGCTCCTACAGGGGCTACTAGTGCAAACCTTTCAGCTGATCTGTGGGCTGTATAGGGCAACAAGTGCTGTGAGTAGCTTTCCCTTGGCCCTGCAGTGCCAAACATCTACAAATTTGCTTCTTTGACAAGAAAAGCTAGAAAGTCTTCCAGCTTCTTGTACGTCTTTGGATATTTTCCATTTTTAAAATATATTCCTGTATTACTTTGTCTTTTCTGAACTATATTCTCATGTATTGCTTTTATTTTCCTATATATTATATTTCTTTGTATTTAACCTTTCCTTTTTTTATTATTAACCCAAGGAGCGAGTCCTGTCCACTAGACTAGTAATTACTACCTACTAGAAGGACCCTAGGGAGACAAAACTTTGTCAGTCACAGAAATTTGAGAGAGTGCAAATTTTTTTTCTCAGAAGGCAGTCTGGTAGAATTTTCTTATGAAACAGGTAATCTCCTCCTTGCTGTTGGACACTGAAGAATCAGCTAAAAAATTTGAATTCAAGTAAATTATAAATATTCAAGATAATCTCCATGCAGGCACAGTGTGGCTGTTCTGTGATTTGCTGGCCCAGGAGCTAACACAATACAGATGAGAAACCAAACTCTTGAAGTAATAATCCTTTTCTGCACAGAGAGTACCTGTATTCCCAAGAGATGTGAAGTATCTCTCTGTTGGGAAAAAACAAACAAACAAACAAACAAAGTTGTCAGGGAATCAGCCAGTGATAATAACCAAGACTCTTCAGCAGTCAACATACAGCACCTGAAAAAGGCAGAGAAATTGTTCCCAACAGGCCACGGAGAACAAGGAGCCTGTTGCTGCTCTTCGTTTGCCGATCCTGTTAGGGACTGAATAGAGCAAAGATCTGACAGATGTCATCAGCCTTACTTGTGCACACTAAGCAAAAAAAAAGAGGATGTGGAGGTTTGTTTCAAGACTAGGAGATAACTTTGTCCATAGAGATCTTCCCATATCAAAATTAAATAAAGTGAAGTAATTTTGTTTTGCTGCAAAATAACAAAAAGCAGTTATTTTTATTTGTTAAGTTGACTGGCCTCAAGCATTAGTTAAAAGTTTTATGATGAGTTTGGGTAGCATGATAATCATTTCATTAATATTTTAAATTAAGATTTTAAAATTATTCATGCCCAGTCTTTCCCAAGTTCCTTTTTTCTTGCATTTGACTGTGAAAAATATTATTTTCACATATTTTGCCTAAAGTTCACTTTTCTGTTATCTAAAAGCAATTAATTTACCTGTGTTTAAATAAGCAATAGCTAAATATGTAACCAGCAGGCTTTTTCATGATTTTATCTGTAAACATTGCACTACAGGTTTTTCAACTCTCATTTCAAAAATGTCTATTCTATAAAGAGAAAGAGATTACAAAAATTATTTCCCTTTCATTTGAATTATTTTCTTACAAGCAAGTCTTTTCCGTATCTTTTCAGTGTTTCAACCTGAGACCAGGTTGAAACCTTTGAGACCAGAGAATAATTTCTCATATAAATGTACAGAAAAACCTTATTAATGTGACATATTGGAAAGAATTAAGAAAATAAAGAATATTTTTATTCACTTTACTCAATTGAAATAAAAATAAATTTTAATCCTTTTCAAATTTACAAAGTTTTCCATTTTTTCTTCCTGAATCTTCCAAGTATTTTAACATCCAATATACATCAATGATGTCAAAAAACATAAATATTACCAAATGTACTTTTAATGCTCTTCAAGTTTAGATATATAATAATTTTTAAATCCAAAGAATTCGAAGGTTTTATATAATAGCTTTGTAAAGAAGTAGGAATAAATATTCAGTGTCTTTAGAAAGGCTGCTGTACAGAAATACCAGTGATCAAATCATGCAGTTAAACTTCCATTCATCAACTATGACCTTTCCTGCAATTTTGTGTAAAAACAAAGTCCAGATTCAGATATGCAATCCAGCAAAGTACTATTCTGAAGTCTTCTATCGACTCAGCTGCCATACAGTCTTGAAGCAGCCTAGAATCTAATGTTATCTTCAATATATTTGAATGCCTTAAGATTGTTCATGTTTGTCAAAATTAATGTATTGTAATAGGTTCTGAGATGCTCAGCCTGCATTTCAGACCAGATTCACCAGGGCCACACAAAGGGCTTGATCTGACTGATGTTTCCCAAAACTTGTTGCAAGAAAGGCAACCTGACAGAACAATCTGTCTATATCCTCCTGCAGAAACTGATATGGACTCTGCAGTGATTTGTTCTAGTGAATAATATAAACTCTATTCTTTCTCTCTTCTCAGTGTATTTTTTGTATTCCTACATGATTAAAAGCAGAAACAGAATGGTATGCATACTTACTTTCTTTCAAATTAGTTTTCTCTGCAGAGTAATGTTTTCCATTAGTCGTTTTTAAGAAAAAATAGTATTAACCATCTCTTTACTCACTCATACCTTCCAGTCCTCCTGTTCATTTTTTATTCCCATTTTGGCCATATTTTTTTTTGTTAGAATAACACTTTCTGAAATGAAAGAAACCAGGAATTTTGCCTAGAGGTACTTACAATCATTGCTGCATCAGTTCATATACCTGTGCATACACAAATTTTGCCCATTGTAGTTTGCAAGCAGTTCTAAAATAAGTCAGAAACTAAAATAAACTTATGTAGTTTCCAATAGCTATTCCTTGTAACTGCAAGAAACTGCTGTTTTTTTATATGCAGGTGCTACCAATTCACACATCTAGAAAAGATCAATTTGTAGTTTCTAATAAAGTTTGCGTCTCTTTTTATAAAAGTCCTTTTAACTCCCAGAGGGAAAAATAGTCTCATTTGTAGTTTGAAAATCTTTATTCCAAGTTAATAATAATCATACCATTGTAAGACAAAATTGTAATCTAAGTCAACATTACATACCCTGGGAAGATGGGGTGTGTTTATATGTCTTTGCAGTTAAAGCATTGGGAAACTGATCAACTGACTAAACTGTTTATCAAAGGCAAAGTGAACACAAAAACCCCATTTCGTGTTATAGATTAGCAATATGAAAAGGTGGGAAAATACATCCCTAACTAAACAAGCTAGCATGTGATGCATAAACGTATGTGTAAATATGGATAAGCTAACAAGTGAACTGAGATAAACTATACAGATTATAGACACCAGTCAAGAATAAACACCAACACGGTAGCAAAAAAAAAAAAAAATTACCTACAAACCATAATACAGAAAATAAAGGTGGCTCAAGAATAGTTAAAACTTAACACATCCTTTTGTTTTGTTTTAAGCATTCATTGATAAGATAGTATGCTTATTTATATAAAACTAAAATATTTTATGTTCTGTGTGCTTCAAACTTAGTTTTCTGTTGTATTTATCAGTCTAGAAAACTAAAAAAAGAGTTAAGCTAAACAAAGATGACCAAAAGTAATATTTTGAGTTGTCCAGCTGTCCAGTCCATAATTTTCCTGGAAGTTATCACTGAAGTTAACAGATTCTCTAAGATGGTCTAATCAGCATAGCAAGCAAAAAAAGAGTGCACTTCATTTGATGCACACGTGAGAAAGTATACTGATACTTTTACATCTGACAGAAAGAAAATCTAGAACAAATAAGTTCTTTGGATTCTCTATATAATGTTAGGTGAAGAAATTATTTTTAAATGTATAATTTTGTTTAACTTGAAAAGGAGAGCCTTAAAATACAGCCTAACAGCTTGAAAGTCAGCAGTTTTGCCTAATGATCTCAAATTCTACTCATACTTACAGAGCAAAGTGAAGTTTTTTCCTATTAATCCTCTCCCTTTTCTTAGATCCCAAGTAGTGCTTAGACCACAGAGCAAATCATTATGCAAGCAAGACCTATCACCATGGATTTAGTATTTTAGCTGTACTCTAATGAGATAATATTTCTTGGGTTTCTTTTTTTTCCCCCCACTGTGCTCTGTTATTATGAAAGAAGAGAAGAGACTCTGACTCCAAGTCATGTCTGGTAAAGAAAGAGCAACCTCTGCCCAAGACTGAACATCTATGCATGGGAGCCAGAGAGGTCCCTCAGCGCATGCAACAGCAGCAGCCATGGGATTTCTGTAGTCTGAAAGACATTCCATTAATGAATCTTTTTTCTTGTGAGTCACATCCATAATTCAGATTGTTCTTAATGCTTATTATTTAGTTCCACTTGTGTAGTTTTCTGTAATTTTATATAATTGAACTGAAAACAGTTGAGATAAATTAAATTTCATAGAATCACAGAATATTCTGAGTTGGCAGGGTTCCACAAGGATAACCAAGTCCAAGTCCTAAGTGAATGGCCTGCACAGGGATCAAACCTGTGACCTTGACATTACTACATGCTCTAATCAACCAGATTAATCTCAGGGTCTAAGGAATACATAGTAGAAAATAATGCACTATGGGAAAAAAAAAAGTGTTTGTAAAAGTGTCTAGGTCTTGTTAAGCACATTCACAAGAAAATAGGAATGATCAGAAGATATTTACATTAAGTCTTGTTAACTACCAAATTTCTCTGTGCATTAATTTGTTGTGGCTATTGGCAGTTACTGAATGTTGGTTGTATAGCCCAGTTTATGATTTTAGATAATTTATATTGGAAGATGCTAGAATCGTCAACATTAATCTATCATACCTGCTTTAAATTTTTATTTTGAAGTAGATTAACTGTAATCAGAAAAAGTTTCAAGCTTGTGAAGGAGATTTAAAAAAAAAAAAAAATTCAAGCAGGGATCTCATATCTGGGGGAGGGAGAGCAACACTAAATAACATGACTTGCTAAATTCAGTTTATTATTTCCAAGGGCATACCTCTATAATTTCTATAAATGGCACGTAGAATTTAAGTCTTTTGCTGTTCTAAGTGGGAGAAAAAACAACAAGCAGAGCTGATGAAAATATCACAGAATAACAGAATGGGTAAGGTTGGAAGGGACCGCTGGAGGTCATCTGATCCAACCTCACTGCTCAAGCAGTGTCCCATATAGCACCATATAGCATGTTTACTCACAATTATGTTCAGATGTCTTTTGAGTATCTCAAGGAAAGGAGACTCCACAGCCTCTCTGGGCAATTTGTTCCAGTATTCAGTCATCTGGACAGTAAAGCAGATCTTTGTCATATCCAGGTGGAACTTGCCGTGCATCAGTTTCTGTCCATTGCCTCTTGTCCTATTGCTTGGCACTACAGAAAAGAACCTGGCTTCAGCCTATTGACACCCACCCCTCACTTATATACCTTGATGAGATCTCTTCTCAGTTGTCTCTTCTTGATGCTGAACAGGCCCAACTTCCTCCGAGTATTCTCATAATAGAGATGCTCCAGTCCCCCTTTGCTGCCCTCTGCTGGAACTGCTCTAGAAATTCCCTGTCTCTCTTGTCCTGAGGAGCCCAGAACTGGATACAGCACTCTAGATGTGGCCTCACAAGGGTTGAAAAGGGGGGCAGGATCACCTCCCTTGACCTGCTGGCAATGCTTTTCCTAAGGCATCCCAGAATACCATTGACCTTCTTGGCCTCCAGGGCACACAGCTGGCTCATGGACAACTTGTTGTCCACCAGGACCCCCAGAGCTCTCTGCAGAGCTGCTTTGCAGCAAGTTGACAGTGTGGTGTTGGGTCATGGATTGGACTTGAGGATCTCAGCAGTCTTTTCCAACCTGGTTGATTCTGTGTGTGTGTGTGATTCTGTGTGTATCAAGTCAGTCTGTACTGGTCCCTGAGCTTAGAGCCCAGAACACTGCATTTGTCTTTGTTGAATTTCAGAATTCATAATGTTTTCTCTGCCCATCTCTCCAACCTGTCAAGGTCCTTCTGAAGGGCTTCACAGCTCTCTGGGTTATTGACCACTCCTCACAGCTTTGTATCATCAGTGAAATTGCTGAGGAGGGATCTGGCCCTTCATCCAAGTCATTGATGAATAAGCTGAACAATACTGGGCCCAGTATTTAACCCTGGGGGACACCACTAGTGACAGGCCACCAACTGTGCCATGGAGTATGGTCTGTAGTTCAGCAAGTTCTCAAACCACTTCACTGCCCACTTATCCAGTCCACACTTCCTGAGTTTGCCTGTATGTGAATGATGTGAGAGACAGTGTCGAAAGTCAGGTAGTTGTTTCATTGTAAAAGGCACTCAGAAGGGTCAAGCATGATTTACCTTTAGCGAAACCATGCTGACTACTCCTGGTCACCTTCTTGTCATCCATGTGCTTAGAGATGGCTTCCAGAATGAGGCACTTCATCATCTTTCTAGGGATTGAGGTGACACTGACTGGTTGGTAGTGCCCTGGGTCCTCTTTCTTACCTTTTTGAAAGCTGGGGTGCCATTTGCTTTCTTCTAGTTCTCAGGCAAACTAGAAATCAATACTCAGGTCAGCAAGTCCAGACATATGAGGGAAAATGGAAAAGCTTACGAGGCAGCAGGGCACTCTTTTTGGGAACAATACTCATATTTGTCATAAATTTAGTGTGCTATATAGTGGGGGGTTTATGTCAGTTGATTCTTGCTGTTCTCAAACCAAAGCACTGAGTAAAAGAAGTGTGAAAAGTCATGCTGTATCTACCGTCAGCTGAAAGTAGGAAGAGCTTTTGAAGAGAATGTAGGATTTATCTCACCGAGGCCAAAGAGTATATCATGGAAAAACAACATACTTCCTCTTTAGGCCAATGAAGCACATGACAATCAATAACAATAAAAGAATCAAAAGTAGCTGCAATTGAATTAACTTAAGTACTCTAAGGACTTTGGAAATAAAGTAATCTTTGTGATAAGGGTCTTTCAAAACTTAAATTCAGACTCATATCATGGTTTTTATTATTACACAGTGATTTAGGTTTTCTGTTTGTAAATAGAACAGAATTTAAATTTGGAAGAAAATCAAAGGTAACAGGCTTCTTTTGTACTACATCTATCTGCTTTCTAAATTTATGCTGATCTTTCTGAACTGAGAACAACTGGGTTCATTTTAGGATAACAGCAGTATGGGACTCTATCTCTGACAACCAACAGTAAAAGGAAGTAACAACTGGAAAAACACAGAAAAACCTCTGATTAATCTTACCTTGTGTGTATGTGTTTTTCTGTTAGGAGTTAGAAGTATCTAAGGTATTTATGATTAAAATTAGGTAAAAATATAGATTGGTGACTTAGGTTCTGAAACTATTTTGAGCTGGTCATTTCAAAATCTTATCTGAAATCTTTCATTTTCTTTGATTCTAGCCCTCTCACTGGAAATTTTTCGTGTCAGGTACAAATTCATAGTACATTTTAGGTCCTTACGTGAATAGGATTCAGAAAGTCTCATCAGTGTTTTTCATATGGGGAACATCTGTAACAACCAAACCATAGAAACCAGTGCTGTAGCTTAAATAGTATATAGGATTTGAAGGGAACTTATACTCAAAAAGTAGAATTTCAGCATTTCTTCTAAAGAAAACTAATTATCACATAGGTTTCAAATTGTATAAAATGCTTAGTTCAGAAGCTTCAAAGTGAATGTTGAGTAATTCCAGGTTAAATATTATCATAATTATCATTAGACACTAAAATTTAATGGTACCACTTCAGTATTTCAGAAAAAAAATTGTATTTTAAATAAAAATTATAAAATTATTTAATCCTGATGAAGAATAAAAAAGTTAAATAAACACTGAAGTCTGTGTGATTAAGGAACGGAAGGTTTTAGAATTTTCTTCACTCTGTAGCATTTAGAGCATATTTTTTATTCTTTCCCCCCTTGTAAATGCATATCTAGCTTCTGAACATCTTTCTGATAAATGGGGCTTGTATAAAAATTTTATACGCATCATTATAAATTTATACTAAAATAAGTTAACAGACTGTTCAGATGTATAGATTCCTGTATCGTGACTAAAATGACATTGCAAAATTAATGCTGTTCTCCTTTTTTTTAGTTGTTCCTGAAGATACCATTTGGACTTCCTTTTGTTGTCTTATATGCAGTATTAAATATTGTGTCCAGAGAATTTTTTCCTGTATTTGCTTGACACTCATCTAAATATGGAAGGCTGATTTTGTAAAACTGGCTTTTAAAATAGGTCATCGCCACCAAGAAAACTCTTCCACTTGAAGGGTGTTCAGGCTTGTCATAACAGGATTTCAGCCACTAGTTCTTACATTTTTCAGCATGATAGCGATTGACAATGTTTGTTAGCTGTGTCCTTGCCTTTCAGCCTCGATAAAATCACATCGTGTCAGTGGAATATTTTTCTTTTTTTTTCTTTGAAAAAATAGAGATTCCCTGAAATGCAAACCCTGCTTATTTCTGTATCTCAGTGTTACAGCTTGTATGCATCTTTTGCTCTTTGTTCACTGCATATGTTAACTTAACACATTTTTCAGAACAAAATTTGTTGAAGTCAACCCATTAGGAGACCGTTAAGACATCTATTTGTTTTTGCTACTTCATTACTATATTTTTATTGGTATGTGAAAAATTGCTAATAGGAATACCACCACCAATTTAACACTGTAGAAGGTTATAATCTTGATTGTGCACACTTTGAAGAAGATGGTATCAGGTATTAAACTGTAAATTGCCATCACTTCCCTCTGTGTAGCAGACTTTTTTTTTTTCCACACTTCAATTCTGAATTCCCTTCCTGAAGATCTACATTTACATTCACAGGCATGACAGATAGAAGGGATATTAACATTTATTTTTAAGCAGTAATTTGCTCTTTTTCTCCTGCCCTCATTCCTAGCATCATTTCCAGCACTGATTATCAAAATAATGCATTTGTATACAGATTGTAAAGCATAAGATTAATATTATCTCAGCTCGTGTACTTTTTTGTGCATACATAAATTCAAATTCTAATGAGGTAGAAGCTGTCTTTAAAAAGATTTGAAATATCAAAAAATTATATTTTTAACTTTTTATCAAAGATTAAAAGGGTGTTTATTTGTTTGGTTTTCTTAAAAAATTGCTATCATTTCATGCCAACAAGATGTCAGAGTCCTCAGAGTACTTAATTGCACTAAAAAGTCTCATCCAAGACCCTTACCCATTTCCTCTGCCCATCGTGCTTGTGGCTTGATTTAAGTTCAGACCTGCCCTTAGTTACTCTGTAGGTGGAGGTATATAGAGTTATTTCCTGCTGGTCTTGATCCTTGGGTGGATTTGAGTAAGTTCTTTGCCGGATGAACACTGCAAAAAGCACTGACAGTACTTTAACTTTTATATTTTTTTGGGGGGAGGGGTGGGTGGAAGGAAGGTATGTTTTAGGATGTGAAAGTGGGAGTTTATATCAAAGGTGTTTGGAGTAAAGAAGTTTATTGTTTTGATTAATCCTTTAGCTTGACAGCTTGAAACTTTTTTTTCTTCTGCTCTGATTCTACTGTGTGGTCTTTATGTTTGAAGTTGTTTAGATGGAAGCACCTTTCTCGGGTAATTGTCTCTGAGAACCTTCCTAACTTAGAACAAACAAAAAATCACAGCAACCCTGTTTTTTTCATTTTCTATAATGCAGTTAGACTTAGTTAACAGTATAATAATTACTAGCTGATCTGTGATCTAAAATCCAGTGAGAGTTTATAACTGCATTTTTCTGCTGTAACCAAGTGGTAGAGATGGAAGAAAGAAACCTTGTATAGCTGCATATTAAGTTACATGGCTTTTAAAGAGTAGGCTACTTGGAGGCAATAAGTAGTGAATGTTCTTGGTGAGTCCTGAATCTAAGTAAAATTATTTTAACTGTAAAGGGTTCACTTAAAAAAAAAAAAAAAGTGAACTGCAACCCTTAGCGGGACATATGGATGAGGCAGCGCATGGGCAGTGACAGAAATCAGGTTTTCTGTTGGAATAGCGTCAAGTTATTCTGATCAGTGTGACAGGAGGGAAAAGAAACTACCATGATCTTACCTGTACTCTGCCTTCCCCTGTCTTCAAAGCTTCTAAGGACCCCTATGGGCTCAGAAGGATTTCCCTGTGGATTTCCCCAACCAGTTACTTAGCCTGCTAGCTAATGGATCTTGATGTTGTGGCTTACATGGGCCTAGTCAGTCCTCCTACTTTCTGTAAACTTTATTTAAATACTGATAGCTAATCGTATGCTTTAAACTAATGCATAACATTGGTGATGTATAACATTACACACACAGCATTCCAAGTAATGGAATTCCAAGTTAATGTTGTTTCTTTTCTTATATGTCCACACATTATGCCTATACCGTATGAATTTACATGGCATATTTTCTGTAAGCAGTTTTCACCCACAGATAGTTATTGGGCATAAGATTGTCTAATTGACAGTAATAAATCACAGATTTATTCCCGTCAGATGTTTGCATCAGGTAACTCTCATAGCATATTTGTTTCAGTTTTAAGGGTGTTTGATGCACGAGTACAGGTAAATGGAAAAGGGAACAGAAGAACTGAGGTAAGGAGGAACATCACTGACTGTTTCATTAGTCTGACATATGCAACCTGGTCTCTGTGGCCAGCCTTGGTTCTTCATCAGCAGGATGGGCTTTTCCTGTTGTGTGCTCAAGGCAATTACAAATGATTGCAGCATCCTTACTGCAATTGATGACAGGTGCTCTGTGGCACTGCAAGGAGGCCATGTGTTTTGTAATTCCCAGTCTGGCTGCAACCAGCATGAATTCGCTTTACATTTGGTATAGAGCCCAATAAGATAAGCTACCTCTTTCCCTGATGATCCTGCTCACTACTGCCAAGATGCCTCATTAAACCATTCATTGGCAACTTATCCATTCTCCCAGCAATCTCCCTCATCCGTCTGAGCTGCTATGCCACAGTTGAATGTGCACCTCAAAGGATTGTGGTAAGCCATCGTATTACACGCAGCTCTAAGCTTGGCTTACTGAGGAAGATTCAGATTGCTTATTGCAACCTGTACTGCAGCTGCTAGAGTAAAGGAAAGATGGCACAATGGGGCTGTTGGAATCAGTATCGCACAATTGTATGGCTCAGTGCTTTTATCTTGACAGGTCTAAATTGTGTATTGTTAACCCTCATGGATAGTGCCACTAAAAGCTTGATAGGGACTGGTTTACTTCTATGTTTTGAAGACTAATAAAAAAATTCTGGTTTCTTACTGGACTAGCCAGAGGCCCAGAATAACACAAGATTCAAGTCACCAGCATTTGAACTGTGAAATTAGTGTTGTGAACGTGTTCACACTTTAATGCATACACTGCAGAATAATAATTTTTTATAGGTGTGCATCTTGAAAATACGTCTGTGTTATTGTCTGGTGCTGATGATACATGGTATTTGCAGTTGCTGATTTATCTTGGTATGGAAACTTTGGCATAGTACAGATGTGTTCATCTGCCAGTCCTATAGATGCCAGTCCTATTGGTGAAATATACTCTGCCTCTTTTCCAAATATACCAATAGTATGCTTGATTTAAAGAAAGTACATCAAATATCCTCTTTACAATGTACCCAGGCATATAACACTGTCTTGGGATAGGAACTGAAATATTTTCATATAATGTTAACATAGCTGTGTAAAAGGCAAATTACCATTATTAAATCTTTAGTGGATCCCTCAATGATGATGTGTTCCCATCTTTTATTGCACCCATTGAAGATGACAACTGATATGATTCTTTTCTGTGTAGGCTTTCATATATCTCTGTGTTAGTGTTTCTTTTGAATCTCTGAGGTACTTATGACCACTATCTTAACAGTTTGAACCCACAGCTTTATGTTTTTAATCCTGTGTGATTTCACTTCACTTCTCACTTTACTTCTCTTTACCAATCTGAGCTGAGGTCACAGAGCTAGGCCATGTTGCTGATAGGTTTTGGATCTCTAGGGAAAAGAAATTACTCTAAGTAAGGTGGAAACCAGAGTTTGTGATGATTGGTGTACACTATTTACATAGGGCCAAGCTCCCTGCTGCATGAACACAATCACTCACATCAACAGCATTTTCAATTGTAAGACGTTAAGTTAGAGCAAGTGTGGTGGTTTGTTGTGCACTAACCAAAGCAAGCATGAGAGCTATTAGATTTAGAAAGATGTTTTGGGCAAAGCATCTATGCAGCTTGCCAAGCCTGAGAACAGACACAGCTAAAAGTGTGAGTTCTTTTGTGTTTGCTTCTTTTACAGTGTTGGCCTCTCTTTTGCTTTATTATCAGGTATTTTGCATTGTTACAGCCAGATTCCTCATATGGCATGCTGCATCTCTACACCTAAAGAATGTGGTTTTGTATCACCTCTGCAGAAGGAACTATTTATGCTTACAGAAATGAAAGTTTAAAAAAAAAAATATTTGTAGATAAAGCTGTATTTTTTATGTGCTCTTATGCTGTGGGTCCTCAGGCTGCATTGTAAGATGGCTTTTTCAAGGCCCATCTTCCTGCAACACATTTGATGGTCTTGGCCTTTGACTGTTGTTTCTTTTGTTCTGTAAACTCAAGTCACTTTCTTGGTAGGAAAGCTAATTTGCCTTTAGAGGTATCTATTCTTTCCCTGTCTGAAGCTCCTCTACAGAGAGATATTATGTTTTATTAAAGATATGAGGCTCTTTAGGTTTGTCCTTGTCTCTGTTAAGTTTTGGCTAGTAGTGATTGCTAACATAGATGCAAAGAACTCATAGTAAAAAATCTAATATTATTATCCTTGTAGTCAAGATGAGGTTCGTTTAGCACAAACAGCTGATTGAATTGTGTCAGTACATCTTGAGGGGGGAGGAATGGTCAACATTATTCTCTATTCTCCCTTACTAAAGCGTGCACTTATGCCTTATATGAAATAAAAGTATGCTATTATATTGAGAAATTTGAACTGCACTATATTTCTTTCCATGAAGAGCATGTAACAAAGGAATGCTACCTAGTATAAGGGTACATAACAAAATGGCACAGTATCTTTTGTTGTGACCCAAAGTATTAATGTTTTATTTAAGGCTCTATGTAGAAATTGCGTAAAATATTGAACGGTGACATTTTGTCACCTTGAAGTAATCTTGAATCTTCCAATTCAGATGGATAGAAAACACCTTCATGCAGGAACCTTGACATTTTTCTGGAAGTAGAAAGTATTTAGAAATAAGGCATAGACTGAATTTGGTAACTCAGCAATGAATGTATCTTGCCATTGAAGTTCTGTGCAAGACTCAGCTATGTTTGACTTTCATGAACTTATTGTGTTTGTATGACAGAGAGAAACCTGCATATCACACAGCATCGCAGTGAAGACTACACTCAGCAACCTTGAACAATTAAATAAAGTTTACCTCCTTGTGCAATAACTCTTCAAACAGTTTTGTTAAAAGGAAGAAAACTGAGGTAGTGGTGGGGAAGTACACAAAGACCAGATTTGTTTTTAATCTTTGGTTTGCTTAAGGTAATAGGTTGAAAAAACCTCAGTGACTGATTTTTGCACAATAGAGTGGTATGAATGTCTGATTGCAACTACTATGCCCTACACCTGCCATGTTTGGACTGGGTTTTATGACTTGGCATGAATATTACTGAGGACTGCAATGACGGTGATGCACCACTGACATGTGCTAGCATGAACCTGGAGAGTACCATAGCTTGCCTATTACATGAAAGTAATTTCCATCTGGTTTATGATTCAAAATACTTTTCAAAGATACTGTAGCTTCCTGTTTTTATCCAACACAAAGTATTTCCTAATCTCTGTGTAGGAAAAAAAATTGGAGGGTTTACAGTGATGGAGCCTTTCTTAGAGACAAGAGATTCTCATTAACATCTGGAGGACTGGACTTGAATCCAGGAAAGCTTTTTACTCGATCCATATTTCTAAAATCCCTAGAAAGAAGAAGTGGATGGTATACTGTCTTTTTCATAGCAAAATTGTCTGGCATAAAGCAGGTTTTTCTTGTTGAAAACCAGCAATGAATTTTGGACTTGCACTAAATCTTTTTCACTTAGAAAATTGCTGTCATGTACACAGCAAACAATCCTGTGGAGCTGGGAAAAAAAAACCCTTATCAACAGAGTTGAAACACTTTCTATATAACCTTACCAGTATTTAATCCTCTGGAGAATGCAGTCATAATTTTAATTAATTAAATACTAGGTTATTTGATCTTTAAGATAAATTTTACTGATTCTGTAACACTTTCAAAAGTCAGTCACTTATCAAGAATTGGGGGAAGTTGAATGATATCCATCATTAATTAAATAACCTTCACCGTCTTTTTAGTTCAGAGTCCAAATTCTATGATTTATTTTTTTAATAACTTTATAGCCAGCGAAACATAACATGCTTTTGATTGTGAACAGTTTCTAATTGGGAGAATTATTATCACAGTTCATATTCAGAAGACTCAATGCTCTATGCTTTTGTTCCCTGCTGTTTTCAATTTTCTTTATATTCCATTCTCAGCTGGCTAGTTCACTGCCTAATATTATTATTCCAGATATGTTCTCTGACTTTTTGAAATTGTTTGAAAACTTTAAAACCCATGTTGAAGTTTGGCTTAGTTTAATAAGTTAGCCTGAAAACTGGCTGTTCTCGAGCAGATCTGACCCTCTTGCCTTGGGGATAGTTGCAACTCTCAGAGGCAGGAAGGAAAGCCAAGGCCTTGTTACTGCTTCATCTATCTGTTTTTAGTTTAAAAAAAGTCTGCTAGAGAAGGAATTCAAATCATTGTTGCAACATGGCAAAGGATTCTGTCATTTGTGTAGCCCAGCAATCCCGTGAGATGGGAAATTGCCAGCAGAATATTTTGCAAGCAATAAGCTTGCTTCTATACACAACTGAAGTAGGTCAGTGGATGGCAGGATCTGGTTATTCCTCCTTACATTGTGTTTAGCCTAGAAAAGTCTCTTGAAGCACTAAAGATCCAGAGCTGGGAAAACAAAGGTGTTGCATTTAGTTTTCTACTACACTTACAGTGTTTATTCTACTTTGGGGTAGGTAGGCTTCCTCATTAGACACTTTGCCTTGTGTCTGAGTGAAGAGTCTATGTCTTCAACAAAAAAAATCAGTGTTCTTCCTATTTTGAAAATTAGATACACTTCCATTGGTGTCTTTTGCTGTATCTGTAAGAACATAAGGGCTAAGCAATAAGACTGAATGCTGGTCTCTCTAGTTCTAAACAGGGAAGTACTTAGTTGAGAGAACTTAAGCAGCAGTGTTACCAAATTATGAAACAAAACTCTATGGCTCTCTGACATTACTAACTGTTGTGCAATCATATTTAGGAGCATTTTGAAATACTTTTGCATGTTCTTGGCTTATCTGCTAAGAAAAGCTGTCTTTGTTTTTATATATTAAAATTAGCTGTATTTATTCCCTGATACAATGTACCCAAGGCATGAGATCTAAAATAGTACTGCTTGGTTACCAAGAGATGTCTGGTTGGAAGAGCATGGAAATTTGTGTATTGATTTACTCTTCCCTTTGGCCAGTGTTTTCTAATGAAAATCTTACGAATAATGTCAAACAAGCATTTAATTTCTCATAGGGAGAAATCGCTGTGAGTAGAGCAGCATTTGCGTAATAGTGCAGTGGAAAGCATTTGTCTTACCAAAAAAAAAAAATTCCAAATGAACACATACACATTCATCAACTGAAATATGTAAAACACAGTCTGGCAATACATCAGAATGCAAGTATGAGTGGAAGATTATTAGCTCTTTTTTTTCACAATAGGATTAACTATACAAACAAAGGCTGTATTGTTTGGAGCTTCTGTTTTTTAGTGAGGATTATTGATGAAGAACCCTATAGGTGAAGGAATCTTAAAGAACAGAAAAGTCTATTATTCTTCTGAGATAATTTTTCACTTTCATTTGGATCTTCTGGAATATACAAAAAATGGCAAAGATGGACTAATTTTTTCACCAGACAAAAATCTAACTGTAGAATCAAAACATCTTAATGAATACCTAAACACTCCTATAAATGGTGCAAAACTTCTGGAAATTATGCGAGCTAAGCAAATTTACTTGGAAACTAAGAAGCTCTTAACATGAAACAATAGCACGAATTGTTTAGTGGTTTCTGTTTAATAGAACTTAGGCTCACTGTTTGGATTTTTTTTTCCCCCTAAGCATAATTAGCTTCAACTTAATTCTAGGACATTTAATGTGAAATTTGTGTCTGCTTTACTTGGACTACATTGCTGGAAAAATAAATAAGGTTTGCATCATTTTGATTAAAATAGTTTTGGTAAATGGTTACTATATGATGAGTTTTCTAGTGAAAATCCTTCATTTAAGAGTGTTTTCTTCTTCTGATGTGGGTTTTTTATATGCAGTCGTTCTTATTATTTGTTTCCACAGAAGTTGCCTCATTGGGGAAAATTTTCCCTTGCAAAGACTTGGAAAACTTCTCTTAAAACCTACTGCCTTTAAAAGAGTGTTTGAAAATATCGTATGAAGAAATTAAAGTTAAAGGAACACATGGAAAACTTTCTGGGTTTTGTTGATGGTTCTTCTCTAAGTATTTCTTTCAATGGGAATTTTCACCATATGAGTCTATATGGTAAAATTTAGGGACAACATAAAAGATACCTATTTCTTGTCCTTTCTCAGTACAACTGTAATGGTATTTTCTTTTGTTTTATACCAGAAGCTGAACACAAGGAGAAAAATGTTACCTGATTCTAAATTTTGTTGAAATTGTTTCTCTTCATTTGGGGAAATAAAAGCATTAAAATCTGAGAGTCTTTCATAATATGCCATTTAAATGTTGTTGCAAAAAACCTGGGGGCTTATTTTAATTTTTTTTCATTTTTTTTTTTTTTTTAATCTTTGATTGTTACCAATATCTCATGTTAAAAACCTGGAAAGAATGATATTGCTAAAGAAGTTTTTCTAAGGTAAAAATTTTGTGAAATGTTACATCGGTAAGAGGAAAAAATTCTCTTTACTAATCTTGATGTCAGAGTCCTGTTATTATATTCTGGCCATAGGAGAGAATATCAGCACCTGCTCTGTCAAGTAGGTTAGAGAAGAAACATTTTTGAGAGAATGCACCAACTGGTTGTATTTTCACATCTTAATTGACTCAGGTAGATGGGAAGACATGTATAATCTGGGTAACTCTTTGGTAATAGGTGATTCCAGCTAATTGCAGATTAATTCTTAAATTGTTATCTTTCCTTGTTCACACAGTTGTCCAGAGGCTCATCTTGTGAATCTACAATGAGACCCAGATTTCTGGGTATCATGTGTCCCAGACTTTTTTATTTTTTAATTACATTTCTACAAAGAGCACTGAATGTCATTTTGACAGGTCACTACATTGCCAAATCTGTATTTTCTTCAGTACTTCCATTTATTTTCCTGCATATGAACAGTTATTCCTCTTGGGGAAAATATGCTTTGGAGCGGTGTTAGACTAAAAGATGATATGTGAAGGCAGCTTATGGCCACCTGCTGTCAGGCAGCATTACACTAACTGCAGCTTCTCATTTCCTGTCATGATCACTTGCATCTGTTTTCTTCCCAATTTGGAAACTGAGACTGCTCTGCATGATGAAATACACAATAATCTGGTCAGCTCTGCCCCACATAGTCCTGTTTGTTTCATCCAGCTGACAACAAAACAAGGAAATGTAAAAGCTTATTTTTAGATTTTTTACATTTACAAGCTTTTCTTTCATGTTTTTCTACCTCATCTTCAGTCCCAGTTTACAATGTGGAGGAGCATTTAAGTTCACTTTCACAATATTTGTCACATACTGATCCTTGACTAAGCCTACAGATGGGGAATATATTCTAACTTGAGAAACACTTGGTGCTGCTTTCAATGCCCATGAGTAAACGTGCCACAAATATTCTTCCATGAATTGGTGCACAACACTGACTTAGAGGAGCTATTGCCAAGCCTCCTCTTCCCACACCAAAGGTAGGAAACATCTCTTGCAAACTCAGTGTAGATCTGACCTTGAATAATAGTCTTTACAATGACCAGTAAAGTAAAGGATGTTGTTCAACTAAGCTCCATTTCCAGAAGCTTCTGTCTCTGCAGAAGGCTCTTGCTCTCCTTTTATCTGTCTTCTAGAAATGACATGAACACATTGATCCCTATGGGACAACCTATGCTAAAAGTGTTTGCAAGTTTATTATCTGGTCTTGTGCAAGAGGCTTTCAGTACTGAAGGTTTAACAAATATTCAGTGTGCATCCAACCTTCTGTGCTTTTTTCATCTCCTTATGGACACAGATGTTTTCATGCAAGCCAGCTCCTGCTTTCTGGGATCAGGACAGCTCAAGTCTTGTTTCATACAGATATAAGTATTTCCCTTCAAATATATATGTATCTTCATGATTAAGTGTTGGACTTCTGTTTCAATGATAAAGTAGTAGGAGACAACCAGCCTGATATGGATGATGTAGACTTCCATGTCATGGTGATGCAAGTGGAGTTCTGAACTATAGTATAAAACTGGTAGTGAAGTGCTGATCCCACAGTTCTGGTTATAGGGGTGTCTTTACTACAGGTAACCACACCCATTTGCCTTGTCAGCATAGTGAAGCATCCTTGTTTCACTGACCTGTGGGTGTGATACCTTCTCCTTTGTTTATACCTTCCCTCCAGTAACTGCTTTTTGTCCATGGATATGATCTGCACATGCCCTTGGGACATATTGTTCACACCTTGACTGACACTGAAACTCTTAAAATTGTCCTGTGCTCTGAATCCCCTTGACTTTCAGAAGGATTTTTCAGCCACTGTATTTAAATAGATTTAATATTATAACGTATTTAACCTACCAATATCTCTTTAAGATATTGAGATCCTAATTCCATTTTTTAGTATATATCTGTTTCTAGTATTAAGTCAACCTTTATGTTCCTTATATCTTCAGTTTCTCCTAATTTCAGAGATCTTAAGAGGGTTTACATTCACTAGCCATCTGGTTAGACAGAGTACCTGTAATAAGGTACCTCTTTCTTTCATGTTCTGCTTTTTAACCACAGAGTTTACCTGGCCCAGGAGGTTAATTTTTAGGCAACTGACATGAATCTACTTTCCCAGGTTTCTCATAACCAAATAAGATTGCTTTAATGACAATCATTTGCATTATTTAATTATTGCTTCTCAAATAACTACTTATCAGGCAAATACTCCAGGAAATATTGCTGAGTCTAGGACAGGTGATATAGATTATGTCAATGAGCTTGAAGAGCTAATGGCTAGAGTTTCTATTTTGATCTTAATAAGGTGCTCTTTCTTCCTTATCTGTTTCTGACCCTCTGCCCTTCCCCCTGCTCTGCCCCCACAGCTCTCAGGAAGCAATCTTGGAGCAGTGCCTTCCTGTTGAAAGAGGTGCTTCATCTAATTTGTCGAAAGGCGTATTTATTACAATGTCATGAAAGGAGAGGAGGGTGAACTGAGTAACAAAAGTGGAGCTATACTAGCAACTGTACTAGTACTAATTTCTCTGAAACAGTAGCTGTCAGCATTTGTGGGAGTTATTTACAGTATTAATAGCTATTCACCCTCTTTCATAGGTAGTGACAACTTCAAATCTCTGGTGTTACAAAAGGGAATGTTTTAACTCCAATTATTTTGACTATTTCAACATTTTTTTTCCAACTCAAAGTCCTGAACTTCCAAAGGGAGGGAAATTTCACCTGTGATATATCAGTAAGATACTCTTTTACCTAGCCACTCTTACAATGGATTCTTAACTTCTTGAAGGCAGATTTCCTATCTTCTCTGTGAGGCTCTTACATGAATTCATCGAGTTTAAGAAAGAGCTGTGAGAACTACTGATCTTGTCTTTATCCCCAAGAATTTGACAGGTTCAAACTGAAAATTATCTCCTGCCATCCTGGTATCTGGTCATTAGTAGTATAGGACCTTTTCCTCTACATAGAAAATCAAACATTTCCATAAACAAAAACACCATGTAGCTTTTGTTAAGCCCTGAACACAGTGAGTCATGAAATCAAATGAGCCAACTAAGCATAAGGTTCTGCATTTTTAGGTATTAAAGGACTGTTTGAGAAACTCTTACAAAGGACTGGTAAATCAAATTAATTGATTCTAAGTTATCATCAGATAATCTATTTCAAGATAGCTTAATCTGCTTCATAATTGACAAATTACTGTTGAGTATGGCCATTTTTTAAGAATGAAAATATCTTTATGGCTAAAAATAATTATTAAAGCTTATAAGAAAAGAAGCTTTTTTTTCTCCCTATGTTTTAAAATTCAACCTTTTCATTCAACCTTTCTCTTAAAATTACCAAAATGAGAGCCATACAGTTCTGCTTTCTGGCGCTTCTGCTAGGGAAATTCCTTCAAGAATTCATCAGTTTACTCTTTACTATCAGAGTAGTAATACTGAGATACTGGAATAAAACCTTCAGTGAGTGCAGTTTTTCAGAGGTATCTTGCTATGGCAGAATACCATTGTGATGGAAATCATTAGTGATTCCATTGACATATTGTATCTTGTTGATGTTCCTCCCCTGTTCTTTCTGCTGGAAAAAATCTGCTGGTTCATCACTGTGAGCAAATACTTTAGTCAGCAGAAACTTCTTTGATATTACAGGCTTCATGGTTTTTTGTCTGACAACTTCTATCTATAGAACACTCTGGGTGCTCTTCAGTTTCAGTCATCAAGATGTACTCTGTGTGGTTCTGTTCTCTTGATATTTCCTTCTGGCCTAATGGTATACAATAGCTTTAACCTCACACTTTACTGCTTGCTTATCTACTACTATTACTTTATTGGATCAGTTTAACTAGTTTCTATCTAACTTCTGTTGCTTTATTTTAGCATAAAATATTTTGCTTTTTGTAAGAAGAGCTCACTCAAGACTGTGAATTATGTATATGAAAAAATGTGCATCTTGTAGATTAGCACAGAGGTGACAACTGGTTTTATACTGAAGTAGGTAAACTTAGAAGACAATCTGTCAAATCCAGCACATATGTCTAGTCCAAATTTTGAGATAATGATCTGAGGTTAGCACCTCAGAAGGTGTTTTCTGTCTTGCCACATCTCATTTTGAACATGATACAATGAAGGATGCTATGACATCCTGAAGCCTGAGGAACCTGAGACTGTGAATGATCACAGGAAGTGTTCTATTCACAAGATGAGAATACGGAAAGGAGTTTTCATCTACAGATGATAGGAAACTGATTAATAAGCCAGTACACTGGCTTTGGTCAGTGCCTTACGTTAGTAAAGTTTAGTTTCTTTAGTTAGAAGATACATCAAAGGCCCTTCTCAGAAAATTATTCCTGAACGTCTGAAAGCATTATATGAGATTATATGGGGTGCTGTTAGCTGAGTAAAATCATCTGCTGCAAAACCAAATCTGAATGGGTCACAGATCCAAACCTCCATGTTGAACCGTTAAGAGCCTTTTCTGTTGTTGCATTCAATTTGGAGAGGCTAGTTAATGACGCTCTCACTTTCTTCGCTCTGCAGGATAATTTTGAGATCACTTTAAGATTAGAAGTGACATTTTTTATCTCATAAACTACTCAGGAATTGCTCTATTCTTCCTCTATTCAAACAACTTATTATTCATATTTTATAAGTCTTTGGGTTTTTTTTTCTCCACACATTCTAAATTCTTTTTGAGCTTTGTTTTTCTGAAAGCGAATCAAAAGATAATGTGAAGATAATTGCTTTGAAATCTAGGTCTGTTGTCTGCTGAATTCCACTTGCAACATTCAAAAACAGCAACTCTGTGCATTTTGCAGCACGTTTAATTTTCTTTTTTCTTTAAAATAAAATCTCAATTTAATTCTTTGTCTTTTTGCAATTAACATTCTAACAAAATTAATACTTCAATGTCAAGTATATGAACACTTTTCCCCAATGTTATTTTCTACATGAAATATTTTCCAATGATTATTATTCATTAGAATTATTTTTAAAAAAATAATTTTACTCTTATGCTTAAGTATTTAAAACTAATAACTAGAATACAGGCAAAAAATTTAACATAAAAGCATTGTTTTTCACATTAATACAGAGTTGCTTACACATTAAAATGAAAAAATAATTTCATATCCATGTATCAACTTGTTTAAATTAACAGTTGATTATGAATTTTTTAAACTAAATTATGAAAATAACCAGAATAGTCAGAACAGTCATTATAGCGGAAAGTTACTTACTAGAGAATTGTCCATACTCTGAAGTGGGGGTGTTGTTATTCAAATAGAGTACACTGTTCTGCAACACAGCCTCCCCTTCTGACAGACTGATGCCAGCTCTCTTCACTCATCATGCATCTCTGACCTCCACCCTATCCTGCAGGAGTCTGTAAGTGCATTAGGCATGTATTGGTACCCTGTGGCTGCTCTCTTACGTTGTTGGCAGGCAAGTGTCCTTTAGGGCTCTCTTCCCTCAATGATTTTCTCAGAAGTCTCTGACTGTCCCTGGGCCTTTCTTCTGTCATTTGATCTCTAATGAATATTCTCTAAACTATTCATCTGGGATAACTTTAGTTTCTGTGATGACTCCTCATTTATGACTTAAAATACAGATTTATTTCCTCAAATATATTGTGTTCTGAAATATTTTCTTGATAATTAGGGAAAATTCTTTCTTAATTTCACCTAGTTTTTTCCCCACATTTTTTGGTACCGTACTAAGTAAAACCTCCTTTATCTTACTGTTTAGAAGCATTAAATATTTGTGGATTAAGATCAATTACATCTTCCTTTCCTCCTTTATATTATTAAGAATTTTGTTTTTCTGTGAGTTCCCTTCCCTACATTTATTTCCTTCTGGTAAAAAAAACATTTAGAACAGAAAAGCATGTTCCCTTTGTCACTAACTTGGAGTCAGAGAGGAGATTGTCACTTCTGCAGTATAGAGTGATGTTTATTTTTGCACACCAAAATTGTAATTGTTTTTGGTTGTGCCATCAGATGTCCTAGGATGGTAAGTTACATATATGTTAAACCATAGTCTTATGTCTCTCAGCACTCATCATAATTAATGATAATACTTACAATTCCTATTGTAAGTATTGCACTTAGTAATAACTTTACTGCAACATCAGTACTATTTTAGTAGCAAGAATTTGAATAAGGCATAGAGCATTTTAAGAGCTTCTCTTAAGCAGTTTCTTCCCTCATTCTATCTCTGGAAAACACAAAGTCTGTTTTCCCATCAGCAGCACCTATGACTTTAAATATTTTTTAGATGTCTTTGTATCATCATAATCTCATAAAGCTGTAAATATTTTAAGGCATTACCTGACAGTAAATAACAAAATTAGTATCTGTCCCCTGCTAGCTCATTCTGTCAAACTCTTTCAGAAACATAAAATAAAAAAAATTTCACACACTGAGAACTTACTCTTTTACTCTATGTTTTGAATTACAAAAGAAAAATTTAACCAAATATCTCTTCTAACCAGAAATTGTGAAGACAGATACTCATCCATATTTAGTTTCCCAGGGTAATTCCAGTAATATTTTTGGAAGAGTGTTCAAGTTGATTTTGTTGCCTGCATAGGCTAAATTTGTCCTTACAAATAGACAGTTTGTTTTCACAGATGGGATTTTGATAATGAACCTTGTCTTTATTGAGTAAAGATTAAATGCAAAAATATGTCAGAAGGCATGTTGGAAAGAAGGTCTTGAGGTAACTGGGAATTCAGTTTATTTTTCAGTAGAAAATGTGGTTTAAGGGTGTAGTCTAATTTCTTAATGGGGGTCCAATCAAGGTATGATCAGGTTCTGTCTGACCTGATCATAAAAGGAATTTTTGGGAAGGGATTGGTGAGTCAGTCTGTCCCTTGCCCAGATTCCTTTTATGATCAGGTTACCTGCCCAGTGGATGAGGGGAAGTCTGTGGATGTGGTCTATCTGGACTTCAGCAAAGCCTTTGACACTGTCTCCCACAGCACACCCCTGGAAAAGCTGGCAGCCCATGGCTTGGCCAGGGGCACTCTGTGCTGGGTTAAGAACTGGCTGGAGGGCCAGGCCGAGAGAGTGCTGGTGAACGGGGCTGCATCCAGCTGATGGTCAGTCACCAGGGATCAGTGTTGGGCCCAGTTCTGTTTAATATCTTTATCGATGATTTAGATGAGGGGATTGAGTCCACTATTTGTAAATTTGCAGATGCCACCAAGTTGGGAGGCAATGTCGACCTGCTGGAAGGCAGGAGGGCTCTGCAGAGGGGCCTGGATAGGCTGGAGAGTTGGGATGATTCCAGTGGGATGAGGTTCAACAACACCAAGTGCCGGGTCCTGCACTTTGGCCACAACAACCCCCTGCAGCGCTACAGGCTGGGCACAGAGTGGCTGGAGAGCAGCCAGGCAGAAAGGGACCTGAGAGTTTGGGTTGATAGAAAGCTGAACATGAGCCAGCAGTGTGCCCAGGTGGCCAAGAAGGCCAATGGTATCTTGGCCTGTGTCAGGAACAATGTGACCAGCAGGACCAGGGAAGTGATTCTTCCCCTGTACTCAGCACCAGTGAGGCCACACCTTGAGTATTGTGTTCAGCTCTGGGTCCCTCAGTTCAGGAAGGATATTGAGGTGCTGGAGCAGGTCCAGAGAAGAGCAACCAGGCTGGTGAAGGGACTTGAACACAAGCCCTGTGAGGAGAGGCTGAAGGAGCTGGGGTTGTTTAGTCTGGAGAAGACGAGGCTCGGGGGAAACCTTATTACTCTCTACATCTACCTGAAAGGAGACTGTAGCCAGGTGGGCATTGGTTTTTTCTCCCAGGCAATCAGCAGTAGGACAAGATCTTAAGCTCGGCCAGGGAAGAAAGAAATTTTTTACAGAGAGAGTACTCAGACATCAGAATGGGATGCCCAGGGAGGTGGTGGATTCACCATCACTGGAAGTTTTTAAGATGAGACTGGATGTGGTACTGAGTGTCATGGTTTAGTAACCACGGCAGTGTTGGATCAAGGGTTGGATTTGATTATCTTGGAGGTTTTTTCCAACCCGGTTGATTCTATGATTTTATTAACTACTCCTAACCTTATACTCTTCCCTCTATTTCTAAAATTTTTGGGAAGGGATTGGTGAGTCAGTCTGTCCCTTGCCCAGAGATCACCTGAAATAACAAAAGGAGTTCTCTGTAGCTACAGAGATTGGTCCTTCTTACCTAGTAATATGCATTTGACAACTGAAAATTCCCTGAACTGTCATTCTTTTGAATTGCTCCAAAGTTCCATTTCAGAGAAAGGTAATTGGACACTTCTAAGATCAATGTGGGAGTTGACCTTACATGTACAGACTGTGAGTATCAAGAGGATCTTGATATCTGATGAGAATGTCTTATACCAGAACCATAATGTTAACTTAGCATGTTGGCATTTATAATGTCACATTCAGCTCTTATGAAAACAAGATGTTCAAGAATGAAAATTATATGCAAAATTAAGTATACTTATTGCTGAAAAGGACTGCATGTCAGTACCAGAGCTGTGAATTTCTTGTTTTGAAACAGAGATTTGTTTTTATCCTGCTAGAAATGGTCCACAGAGGTATATAATTAGTTTGGTCTCTTGTCATCATAAATTGATTTTAGAATCATGTTTTGAGGAATGCCAAAAACCTTCTAGAGTTTGTTTTTTTTGCACTCTGTGCGATATCTCACCAAGATAGCTTCCTTAATATAGAGAAGAATACTTGTTCTTTATATATGGAATCAGTTGTCAGTATGAAACCACTGTCTTTGCTTTTGGAATGAGGGATTTTGTGGTGTATATTTACAGACATAAATAACACATTTTAATCTTTTTTGATGATAATTTTTAGAGGTATTTTGAAGTTGTTTCTCTGGACAGGAATTATTTCTATTTTATTCATCTGTGTTCTCTACAGTGATTTTGAAGGAACTTTTCATAACCTTTAAGCATACTTAAGCATACTGCAAAACTTTTCCACTGCCCGGTTTGTGAACTCATTCCAGTAATCTTTCCTGATCCATAATCAGAATTTTCTATTTTTAATGTACAGCAAATACTGTTTGTATTTTTAGGGTTATGTATTGAGTTTGTCTGTCAATGACTTGGTAGTGGGGGAGCTACAGAGGTGGCTGCTGTGAGAAGCTGCCAGGAGCTTACCCCATGTCTGACAGAGCCAATGACAGATGGTTCCAAAACAGACTCACTGCTGACCAAGGCTGAGCTCATCAGTGACAGTGTAACACCTCTGGGATAATATATTTAGGAAGAGGGAGAAAAAAACTATGCAACTGCAGCTGGAGAGAAAGGCTATGTGAGAGAAACAGCCCTGCAAACACCAGGGTGTATGAAGAATTATGAAGAATGAGGGGTAGGATGTGCTCCAGGTGCCAGAGCAGAGACTGCTCTGCAGCCCATGCAGAAGACTTTGATGAGGCAGCTGTGTCCCTGCAGAGTGTTCATGTAGCCATGAACCAGAGGTACACCTTCCTCCCATGAAAGACTCCACACTGGAGCAGGTGCATGCCCAAAGGAGGCTGTGACCCAGTAGGAAGCCTGTGCTGGAGCAGACTCCTGTGGACCTGTGGACCTGTGGACTCATGAATAGAGAGAGGAGCCCATGTTGAAGCAGATTTGCTGTCAGGACTTGTGAGTCCACAGGGAGACCCACACTGGAGCAGCTTGTTCCTGAAGGACTGCATCCCAGTGAAGGGATACCATGTTGGAGAAGTTGATGAAGAACTGCAGCCTGTGAGAAAGACTCAAGCTGGAGAAGTTTGTGGGGGACTGTCTCCTGTGGGAGGGACCCTATGTAGGAATAGGGGAAGAGTGTGGGGGAGACGTCCTCCTGAAGAGGGAGCACTGGCAGAGAAAACATATGATGAACTGGCCAGAGCCTCCATTCCTCATTTCTCTGCAATGTTGTGGGGAAGGATGGAGAGAAAATGAGTGAAGTTGAGCCAGGAAAGAGGGGAGGAATGGGGGGAAGATGTTTTTAAGATTTAGATTTTATTTCTCATTACCCTACTCGATTTGACTGACAATAAGTTAAACTGATTTCCCCAGGCCAAGTTTGTTTTACTCATGATGGTAACTGATGAGAGATCTCTCCCTGTCCTTAGGTTGACCCATGAGCCTTTTATTATACTTTTTCTCCCCTGAACAGCTGAAGTGGGAGAGACAAAGTGGCTTTGGTGGCCACCTAGCATCCTGCCAGGGACAATACACTATATGTTATCAAGTGTTGTTAATATAAACCTAATTATGTATAGGTGTTAAGGTCCAGAGATGCTGAGAATCACTCATTGAATTCCAGTATACATGCTTATGCCTTGCCAAGAGTCTCTAGCCCAGACCACATTGTCAGCAAATATAACTGTTGAGAGTTATCTAAATGGACTGCAGGAAAAAATACAGGTCAGATTGCCGGACTGTAAATGGTGTATCTATAGCTAGATTAAATAAGGAATTAATGGAAAAATAATCTGGTTTCTATTCATCTGCATGAATGATGTTCAAAGTATTTTGGATGGTGTCACACATTTGGAGCTCTTCATCCTCCTGGAGAATGTGGTAATCAAACTGGGCATGAAATTCTTGTGATTGGGACCATGGTTCTAGGAAGACAAATGATTATTTGAAGGGACAGGCAGCTAGTACAACACTGTAGTTGTCTCTTAATAAATGCCCCCAACGCATTACACTGAGGTGTCTGATGTTACAGCATCTTCACGGGTGCAGTGCGTCTTCTGCAAGTTCACAATTCAGCTGTGCTTTAGAAAGAGGCTACTGTCAACCCAGACTGGTGATGGCACTGACTTGCATGTTGAAAGAGATTGCAGCGTGCATGCACCTGGTCTGGAGGAGCCTGATGTCACCATTCATCTGTGCTGAGGTAGTCTCTTATGATATGGACTCATTGGAAAATCTCAAGAAAATTGTTTTCAAACTTAGAGGGCAGGAATAAACCAGGCAGCAAGAATAAGAGTGGGGCATCAAGAGCTTCCAAGCTCCCCAAGTCTTTGCTTGCTTTTCCATCTGTGATGCCAACCTGTGTTCTGAACCAGCTGTCTCTTTGACCAAGCAATTACGTGTGCCTTGTTGATGTACCTCAACTTACACTGCACTAGTGATATGGCTCATTTCTAGTGCCCTGGGGTCCCTCTACAGCTAACATGATAAAATAATTATGAAATAATCCAATCTTCCCGAATATATTGTTCTTTTTCTATTAATTATTTGAACTAAATCCAAAATAAGGCTGAGCATGTCTTTGGCTGACGTTTTTACATCAATGGGCAAGCACCACTTTCACCTGCACCTTTCCAGTGGCATCATTCAATCCAGCTAAATGGGGACAGGCTAGTTATTGCTTATATAGTGCTGAGGCTCCAAATACTGTGTCAGCATGTGATTCATTAGAAGAGAAAGGTAGATGTTGTTGAAACTCTAGCTAGAGCATAAAGGCCTAAAATCTGGTACTGAATCACTTTTTGCAACATTGGGATTCTACAGCAGCAATAGTCCACGACACTGGGCGCAAAATTAACCCTAAGTCTGCCACTTTTTGCTGTACTTATGGTCTCAGTTTGTGTTTAAGTATACTCTTTCTGATATAACTTATTAACCTATTAGCATCTTCATGTTTTCTAAAAATATGAGACCAGTTTGCAAGCAATATGTGGCTCTAAAATCTGCTTCTGGACCACACCATATTTTAATTCTGTTTTCCTCCTTTTGCGTTAAAGAGTTTCTAAAAATATGCCATTCTTAGCAAGTCTTTCTAATATCATTACCTGTAATGACATTCCATGTTCTCGTCCTTTAAAACACTGCATGTACCTTCTCCAGGGGAAGCTGGCTCTACATAGGTCCTGTTTTAGCAAGGAAACAAAATTACTTTTATCTTTTCTTTTGTACAGTTGATGACATTTCATATGCATGTCTCTGTGGTCTTAATTGCTCCTTCCATTTGGCCCTAAAAAACAGTAGCTCGCCCACCCGTTGGATTTAATGTCTGTGATTGCTTGTGAATAAAGACTCTCGGTGGCACTCATCAGCACCATCAGTGTGATGGGCTGTCATCCCCTATGTAGGTGTCAGTGTGTCTAAGCAATACAGAATGGTTGCATTCTGAACCCATTATACTGTCTCACTCAGTGAGAACAGATTTCACAGCAAGTGTCTTGAAATTATCTAGCGACCTTAATTTATTCAAATTCTCATCTTCACTTTCATCTGCTCTTTAAATTTTAATTCTTAGCTGGGTATACTAGTGGTAAGTAAATATTAGCAAGTTTTATTTTTAGCTGAGATGTTCTGATACGACACTGGATTTCACGTTTTCTGTGCTCAGTGGAGTCAAAAACATGGGCTGCAAAATTTGTAATGATACTTAAAACCAGTTTAGAATTTTATTTGTAATGGCTCTACCAAAAAGGAAAGAGCTTGTAATTCCCTAGGTTTTAGCTTCCACTTCATGAAGTCTGAGCTGTTGTGCTATTTTCCACACAGACAGAAGTCAAGTCCAGTTCCCTTTACACCTTGGCTACAAGTTGGTCACTGTTTCTGACTTTGCCTCTTCACTCTGGCTGTGTGAAATTGTCCAAGGAACACACACCGTGTTCGACTTTACCCCTTGAGGGAAAAGCTGCAGGTAATAAGGGACTGTCCCAGCAGAGCTAAAGACAAAGCATAAGTTAGCTTCCTGGTTACAGAGAAATGAAAGCCTACAGAAAAACAAAATGAAAGAAATTAGATTAAAAGAAACTCTACTTTAGGACTCATATGTTTTTGTTTTTGTTTTAGCTATCAGTTTTTTTACTGATAGTATCTAGTAAATAATGGGAGATGTTTAAATTTTCTACAAGATCAGGGAAGGCACCTACTATTCACTTGAAACGTGTTTTATTGTATGCTTAAGAACTAATATTGCTTATTGTCAAAAATTTATTTCCTGAAATTCTCCTGTTCTAAAAATTACTTTAAATAGAATTCTGTAGTCATTTAGAAACATATTTTATTTGACCTAGTTTTACTTTTGTTTCTTTTGCATGACTTTTGTACTTGTTGGTGTTATTACAGTCTAGGGAAAACCTGAACTTTTTCCTTCTGACTGCTTAAAGTTTTGAAAATGGGCCTAATTCTACTTAGAATCTAATTGCTATCACAGTCTTTGCTTACAGAGGAAATTTTGCTTTTGGCTACTCAATATCCTTGCTCTTTTGTAGTTTCTAGATGATTGTGTCTTTTGTGTTATGTTAGATGTGTGTGGTTCTGATTGGGTGGTATATTTACTCGTAACAGCTCTTTCATTGTTCCACGAAGCATTTACAATTGTACTTCTTTCAAAAGAAACACTCCTTTTATTTTTCTGAAATCCTTATATTGTCTGAAAATTTCCATGCAGTTGATTCTGAATGGCAGGAACAATAGCAATGCATACTTCATAATTTTGGGCTGAAACAAAACCATCATGGCTGAGAAAAGTAACGAAATTCACTCCTTTCACGGTCATCTGTTAATAGTCTCAATCTCCCTGTGAGGACATAATGCTTCCTTTGAATATTAATACCCGTCTGATTCTGTCATGCAGTTTTGGATTCAGATCCCTGAAGTAACTTGTTAAACCAGCTATAGAAAACCTTATAAAGGAGATAGTACAAGAAGTAAACCTGAGGTAGCAGAAAGGTTTTCCCACTTGTTTTTTTCCCTGCATTGCTCAAATGTTGGGAGAAAATAACTGATTCCTACTCTTGGGTGTCAGAAACCTTGTCAGTCCCTGACCTTTATGCATATCTCTCTCTTCTCACAGGTGCAGCATGAATGATTGTCACAGGATTCTTTGAAGAAAACAGTGCTATGTCAGTGAATTAACATAACTCTTTACAAAATCCGTAACCATTCTGCATGTTAAACTTAATGAAGATTTAGCAAATACAACAGGGATCACTTGATGGATTATTGAACTAAGTAGTAAACAGCTTTTGACATGCTTTCAGGGGAAAAAAAAAAAGTAGACCTTTTACTTTTCCCATTACAGCTGCAAATTTGCTGTGGCAACC
>NW_020955507.1:174220-241181 GCF_003031625.1 Empidonax traillii
AAAAAAAAAAAAAAAAAAACCCAACCCAAAACTGAAGAGAATCTGAAGGCCTGTGAAGGTATTGGAAAACACTGAGAATTGCAAAATTGTCATGCTTTGATATCCAATGTTTTAGAATAGCCCTTTAAAATACAAAAGCTTTCTTGCATATGACTTTTTTCTCTTTCTTTGTGTATCTTGAAGTACTTCAATCAGTATTTTGTGGTATAAAAGAAAATTTTGTTTGTTTGTTCATTTTATTTTGTTCGGATTCACAGAGACCTTCTTGAAAGTCTGTTTCTTGAACTGAAAATTCCGGCCACCATATTAAGAAGAGATTCCTTCACACCCTTATGTAATGTGCTTTAACTTTCACATGATGTCTTTTGCAAAAAAGTGTGAGATATCTTTCCCATTTACAAATAACAAAATCACAAAACAGCTACAAAATCTATATGGAGGGTTAGTTATGCATGTGCATATCAAAGCATCAGTCTTATTTCACCAAATCCGGAACTTTATGTTTTCTCTGGTTATGATCTTTAAAATATAAGTACATAATCAAATTTATTTTGCCTGCATCTTTTGCAGAATATCCAACAGTTTTGATTGAATTAGGTTCAAAGAAAATAATATTAAATGTTACAGTCTGATGACCCATAGAATATAGGGGTTAGATCATAAAGCATTCCAAGTGTGACAGAATAATATTTTGAGGCTGGAGTATGTTAGAGCTTTTCTTGATCTGTCTTTGGGTTTGTAACACTGCAAAGGGGTTATATATCAATATTGGTGCACTCGCTTTTGTGAAACTTATCTAACACAAAAATGACAGTGATATAATTCTAGTACGGTTAATTCTGAATCTCAAGACTGTGAAATCAAAATAAGGTTCCCTTTTTGATCTAAGGAAACCTTAAGCATCTATCACAAAACCACTTTTTAGTGTGTGGTATTTCCACCTTTTCCCTGACACAAGCTAATGTGATATTACACGATTGTCTGTTCTTAAATATTATTAATAGCTGTTTATCAACAGCTAAAAGCTGCATGCTGAGTCATAAATGAAAGCCAGGCACACTATTATTGCTGTAAAGAAATAAGCAGCTGGAGTCATAAACTAAATACTTTTGGAGAAAAATAACTGCTTACTGGTTTACTATACATTGTTACAAGAAGCTCTGCATAGCTTTATTTATTTGATAAATATTATTTATAAGATAAATGGTCCATTCTGAGAAGCTCTAAGACTCTGTAGATACAAATGATCTCTCTATCTGGAAAGCTGCTACTTCATATTATTTTCTAGTAAATGGTTTTGTGGCAGCTAGGACTGTTTTGTCCTTGGATGCTCAGTGATTTCAGGGTAAAATGTCTCCTTACTACTTTGGTCAGCAGAATGAAGGCTGACACTTCATAGAAGTGTGATTATTTCCTGTGACCAAAAGAGTGGAGTAACACAAGAGATGTAAAAGGGTTAAGGCTATCTCCCTTTCTGATAAGCAAAAGTAACACTCTGGGCAGGTGCAAGGAGAGAAAGAAAACTTTGGCTGTGTACCACACAGAACTGCGAAATAATCTATTTCCTTTTTCCAGGCAATTAGAGGAAAGATGTGCCCTTTTTGGCTCTACCAGACTCTTTGTAGGCATTTTATTTTTCTACTTGGACTGCCTAATAAAAATGTCTAGCCTACAGTTAACACAGTATTTATTTCTTGAGTAGATATTTATTCTGGTTTTGTAACTGATTTACTAGTTTTATAATAAGAATCCATTTCAAGGAGGCTTTTTTAAAATTTCCTTTCTGTGGCAGATGCTCAGGACTGCGATGTTCAACAAATTAGATGTGCAGCATGAGAAATGCCCCTCAGAGAAGGTATGACTAGAAACATGAGAAATTATACAGAAATTACCCTTACTTCCATGTATACTTTCAGAGATTAAATCTACTCTGCTTCTCCTAGGAGCTCAACTTCTTTGCTAGTGGCATTCCCACTACCTGAATTATTCAACATTTGTTCATTGGAGTACTAACAATAGAATCACAGGATGGTTTAAAGTGCCATGGGATGGGGCACCTTGCACTCGACCACCTTTCTCAGGGCCCCATTCAACATGGTCTTGAGCACTTCCAGAGATGGCATGTCCACAACTTCTCTAGGCAGAGAAAGCCCCATCATCCCCTGTTTAGGGTGGCTTGTGGCCTGAACTCAGTGGACCACTTTGCTTTGAGACAAAACAGCAGTGATTTTGAGATGTAGGGTGGTGTTTGGACTCCAGCAAACATTACCTTTTAAGGTTACTTCACATTGATAAGACTCTTAGAAGAGTTGTCTGCTTAGGTGAAATTTCAGGAAGTTAAAATAAAGCAACATGCATATTAGAGTTTCACTATTGAGTATGTAACTGAATTCAGAAAAACTTTTTAATAAAAGGTTTGTGTGATGTATTTCCTTAAGTTCCTAAGAAACCATTAGACTCAAGTTCAGATCAGATGTTACACCATAAAGCTGATGGCAAAGATATCTCTATTCACCTTCATTTGAATTTTAAATTATAGCTTCTTAAACAAACTTATTCTGTGTTCCTGACCCTCCAAAAAGATGATATTATTTCACTCCCATTTTCCATAATGCAGACCAATTATCAACTGCACCTATAACTGCCTTTCTATGAGCCATGGCCAGCACCTTACATTAGTGCACTTTGACATGTTCAGCACCAGTCTGCCTTGCTCTCACGTGTTGCCTGTAATCTGGCATGCCCAGTACCACTAATAGGACATGAGGTTCATACTGAGTTTGCACAGCCTTGGGACTGCAGGTTGCAGTTCTGCTCTGCCTGAACCTTCCTCTGAGCTGCCTGCAGCTTTGGTTTACTCGTTGCAGCTGCAAGAGCAATTTTCTCACTGACCAAGTTCCTATGGCTAATTTTTTCCACTGTTTCTTATTGTCGTATGGTGCTATCATGGTTTTGTTACTCTGGTGCAATATTGAGAGGTACAGATCTGGTGTTAAGAGCCTAAGAAGTGGGGACAGAGGAAGCCACATAGGAATCATAAACATGGGATGGTTGGGGTGGCACTGGGGACCACACAATTATAAAAATTGACAAATGATCTGCTTAAGTCAACCTGAACAACACTGGTTTGAGGATCGTAAAGAGAACCAAGTAATATCATTGGAAGCTGACATATGCAAGAGGTACTCGATATACAAAAGTTAGATGTAATAAGGAGCTGCAAGTTAATAAGGAGAGAGCAAGGTGTGAAAGCATAAAGCATTATAGCAAAGACATAGAAAGGAATCCAAGTAGATCCCAGAGTGGGGAAGAAATCATCATCATGAATATGACATTCCCCCCTAGGCACTGACAACTTACCATAACACCACTGTCTAGGCCAGAAATAAACCAGCAACTGCCACGATCCATCAATAGGGTGTTGTAAATTCTCATCAGGCTGAACAAAGCCACTGGAAAAGTGTCAGGGAACTCTCATGTTTTATCGTACACTTGCCCTATCTCCAGTAACCAGCCCATTGTTTAGGCTCAAAAGGTGCTGGCTAACAAGCCCTTAAATTCTTACAATACACTTTCACATGTCTAGTGGCTACAAGTGATTGATTTTGTACAGTATACTTTAATAAGTTTTCAGCTCCTACAACAAACACCATACTCACAAGATACAACACACTTTCATAATCTCCCCACTCCCACAGTAAACTTCAGTATGGAAAACAGAGTAGAATGATAGCCGGGCTTTGCCCAGGCAAAGAAAGGGAGGAGAGAAAAAAAGACAAAAAAAGGAGAGAGAGAACAAATAATATCACCAGTCCTTAGAAACTGCATTGGTCCTGCTGTATGGATGATCCAGAGCTGGGGTTCCTAGATGAAAGCAAAAGAGAAGGAGAGGTAAAAGAGAAGAGAGTAAGATGGCCCTATCTGCTTCCTTTTGCAGTTGTGTGCAGATTTGTTATGGAAAGTAGATTTTTTTTTTCATATTTTGTTCACTCATGCACAGACAGCCCTTTGAACCCTCCTCCAGGTAGTGAGTTGAGGGGGCATGGACTGAACATACTTCTCAAGGCAGAGCAGGAAGTTGGCTCAGGACAGCTCTATCCCACCTCCACAGCACCCCCTTTTCCAATCTCATCTTTTCTGTCTTAATAGAACCTTTGAAACAAAATATGCTTATACCTGGTCTTCCACACGAACCTTCATACACAGAGGGGTAGGAGCTAAGTATGTGTATTGCAGTTTTAACTATATTATTATGTTATATCATGTAATATCATGTCATGACAAATCATGTAATAATATTATGGTTATTATTATAGCTAATTTTATTGATGTTATTTTATTCTTACTACCATTATTATCTAAAATTAACTTTTTTTTCTCTGCATAGACATTGTCTTTCTCTTTCTTTAGCAATTAGACTGGATTTTACAGTTAAGGTTTTGTTACAACCCAGTTTAGAAGCTTCAACCTCTAACCGAGTGTACACTTTAGTTTTGGACTTCAAGAGGTTTTTCCCACATGAACCCTTGCAAAGTATTTGATTCTTTGATACCTTGAGTTCACGTCAGGAGAAAAACTACACAATTTTCTCTAAGAGATTTCTTTTAATTTGGTGAGGAAATATGAGTTTGGGCAAAAAGGGTTTAACAGAAATAACATACAACTTCACAAAAGCATTACAACAGGTTACTGAAACTAGAAGCATTACTATAGTAAGGGAACCTTTGTTACACCCAGCAAACACAAGTTTAGGTAAAATACTCACAACTTAAGTGAAATTCAGACAAGTTGCCCACAGGAGTAAAGGAAGAGATTAAGAGAAGAAAGAATAATTAGATAAAGAGAGGAGCGAGACATATTTACCACTCTGGAGGTCACATGCCGACAGGTCAAGAGGGCAGAGGCCAAGGGGGGATGGAGACACCGTGCATGTCTATTTACAGACTTTGGCTATTGTGACTTTTCCTACCTTGTGCTCTCCATGGGTGCAGCCACGTGGGCTACAGGCCTAGGTCTAGCCCCTCCCCCCACATACACAGTAAACATGGTTTATTCAGCCCACCAGTCAAACAATTTGGTGAGATATGAACCCAGTCTCTGAGAGGTTTCTGCCACTGAGGCAGGTCTCTCACCTGGTTTGCGATGCAGCACGCAGTTCACGGCTAGGCAGCTGAATGGCACAAGGGAGAGCATGGAAATCGTCGGTCAGGCATCCATTTCTTAACATCATCTAGCTTGGTGAAATATGGCAGACTCTCTATTGATAAAGAGTTAATCCACAGTCTTGCTACGAAGTGTCAGATTTATGCCATGTATATAAGCAGAACCCCTAAACTGTGCTGAACTTAGGTCAGTCTGAGGCACTTATGTCCAGTTGGATCTCACCCAAATTCATAATAACTCAAAACTAAGCTGATAATCCATTATCAAACACCTTCCTTCTGCTATTCATCTTTGATAATGATTGCCACCCTACTGGTATTATTTTCCTCTCCAACATAGAAATTAATTTTTGTTTCTATATTATTTATCAGCAGATCACTTTTATAGGTTTAAAAGAAATCTGGTTTTCAGTTGTAAAATCAATCTACACCAAAATGACAACCTCTGAACTCCAATCTCTGTTTTAGCACTGTCAGTGATGCCTAGAATAGACTAGAACATTACTGCTAAGCAAAAAAATTGGCTTGCTTTTTCTTTTACCATCTTAATAAAGCTGATGTGACTGTGATTGAAACAATGAAAAGGAATTTACAGGTTTTTTCAAAAGCAAAAGACAATATGATCTAAATATATTTTTAAGGAAAAAGAAAAAGCTGCAGTAATGGAATAATTCTGACAGAATGCTAAAATTGAATTAAAAGTGAAGAAAAGGATAAGGATGGTATATTAAGACAAAAGAGAATGAAAAATTACCTCTATGCTCTATCCAGCTCACGCAGTTTCCCTGAATGCCTACAGAATCTGTTGACTTTGAGATTCCCTCTTGGGTTTAAAGTCAAGACAGCTGTATAATAATAAAAGTCAGATTAGATACAGTCTTGCTTAGGGAAATCAAGGCTGGTTTTTAATTGTGGGACTATAGATTTTAATTATAGCCATGGTCAGTAGCACTTAAAAAAAATGCTTCCCATAATTAATAAGTACATTTGGGATGTACTCTGTTAACCCTTATTATGTTGGGTTTTTTCCCAAGGAGAGTAAGTACAGATGGTATAAAACACCTAATACAGTAAAAGGGCATGGAGTTTATCAGTTTCTCTTTGTCCCTGGAAGAGACGTACCATCATGTTTTATTTTAATGTTAAAAACCATTTTGTTATTATCTCCAGATTCTCTCTTTTTCCCAGCTGAAATGAATAAATTCGCTACTGAGTCAGCTGTACCTACTGATCCCAAAGAGCAGTTCATAAGGAAATGAAATCATAAATTAAAGTGTTTGTAATATAGAAAGAATATCAATCTTGATAATACCGGTGATCTAATGTTTCTCTAAAATGAAGCAAATAGCAAGTTTGAAGATCCAGATCACAGTGGACTCTGCTAACAAAAAATGTTCTTCAAATTAAAAAAAAAAAAAAAAATTAAATTCATATTTCAGTAGTTAAGTATCTAAATGATTACTTACCATAACCATAAACTCGGATAAACGTTTTCACAGTGTTCACTACTTACTATTTCTAATTGCACAACCTATTACCCTTATGAAAATCTGACAAAACATACTGCAGTTACACAAATTGTCAACAACAAAATAGGGAATAAAATTTTTATGTAACATAAGCAAATGAAAAAAGGGGTGAGGGCTGATCAGGTTAATACTGCACTTCCAGTGTTTGTTATTAATGCCATTAGTGGTACACTAATTGTTTCCAAAAGGCATCAAACATGTTTTGCAGCATAAAAGACTTGTTGCTTATATTGTTACCCAAAATTACTATAATTCATACTGACACTTAGCAAGATAAAAACAAAAAAAACCCACAAAACACAGCAAAACAAAGCAAAGCAACAACAACCACCCCAAAAAACCAAACAGACAAACAAACTACCTCAGATTTGGGATCTTCTATTTTAATAAAATGGCCCTATTGGATAAAAATGAATCCTTTTCGCTCTTACTAATAATTTAAATGGAGTAATTAGCATGTGATAGTGTAATATTTAAAGTATGGCAGAGTGCTGACAAAGAATATTGGCTCTGGAGAATTACTTAGCACTAAGAAACAGATAGCCAGAAATTGCTGAGAATCAGCTGGAATGAAATGTATTTGTTTGATAAGCCAAGACAAAAGTCTCTCTCCCCAAAGAAAGGTAACAAGCATTTCCAAAATGCAATATACTATATAATAAGGGGTTAAAGAATTTAAAAGTAAAGACTATTCGTGCTTATAAACACGAGAAATCTTCCAGACCAAAAAATGGTAAGATGAAAATTATCGAGGGAAAGAAACTGCTGAACAATCAGTAGAATTTTCAACAAGGTTCAGACATTTCTGCGGGTATCATGAACATTCTCCTTCACCTTCAATAAGAAAATAGAAAATTTCCATATTTAGTCAAATTACTGGGGTTAAGCTTCTTAAACTGGTGTCTTCAGTGAGATAAGTGCTTGTATTGAAGTCCTTCAGCATTGAACTGTGTACACTATTTCTTAGTTGCACGAGCTTCTTAAAAATTGTTTTTCTTGTTTTTCTTTCTAACAGCCGTATGCACTGCATTTGAGACACAGTCATGAGCCTCTCACAAGCACCTCTCAGATAGTTTAATAAGAAGCAATTTCAAATGTCAATTTGCTAACTGGAGGTCGGTCTGAAAACAATGCTTCTTATTGAGAGAACTGCTCTGATGGTTCATTTCTCTTTACTTTTTTTTTTTCCATTCCCCTTAGTCCACTGAAGTTCTTTCTGACAAGCTGCAGAGTGCAGGAGTCAAATAAGCTTCAATCATACTTTTTGAGAGAGTCTGCCTTATACATTTCCTTAGATAGCATACTCACTAACCATGTTACTATGACTCCTCTCTGGGCCCTTTTGTTCAGTCATCTAGAACCATACATGAAGAGACTCTGTTAAAAATATAGAACAGTTAGTTCTGACTTGTAAACACACAAGATGCCTAGGTTTTACTGATTACTAAGAAAGTAATTCAGATTCTTACCCTCCTGTTATCACCTGTAAGTCTCTTATCAGGACACCAGTAGAGTCTTTGCTGTCCAGGCAGCTATGAGCCAGGAGAAGAGTTAGTGTCCTTTGCTCCCAGAAGCAGATCTTTAGTATTAGTAAATTGAAAGCATCCATGACATCTAATGATATCCACACATTCACATATTTTACTTTATTTTTTTTCCCATTTCAGATTTTACATTTTTCCACATTGACGTTTTTTAGTTTTCATTCTTTCTATTACTCATGCTCTTCATCTTTATGGTCCTTCAGTTACTCGTGCTCTTCATCTTTATGGTTCCACCTCTGTCTATAACTCTATAGTCATAACTTAAAATGCTCTTCTCTGCAGGTTTTCTCACAGCTGTTTCCCACAATCTATGACTTTCTGTGGTAGGCTGAGCCAAAGGCATATAATCATGCCACATCAGAGCTGTGCTGTTGATCTTTGAAGCACCAACAGCTGAGCCCTGGGGGAAGGTGAGAAAGAAGGAGTGTTACGGTCATAGACGGTAAGATGAGTTCTACTTAAATACAAAAAAAAAAAAATCAGACATTGAAGTCTGAACTAACTGTCCTTAGCTGCCTTTATAGTTAGTGGACTTAAATACCTGTTGTAAGAAGGTGAGTCATCCACAAAAATAGCATCTAAAAAAAATCAAATGACTCAGCTCTGTATGTACCCACTTCTCTCAGCTGACTGACAGGAAGAGTTGAGTGACTAGCTTAAATTTAGATATCTCCCTTTTAAATAACTGAACTAAAGTGTTGTCTTTACAAAAATGGGCTAGGAGATCCACCCCTAGCTATACACAGATTGCTGTTCCACTTGCATTACCCAATACCTCTTTCACAATGCCTCAGTTTAGCAATAGTCACTACTAGCTATTTTTAGTTTATGTTATGGTTCAAACATAAAGATAATGTTTTGTTTCTAGTTCATTTAGCTACCAAAATAATAATAGAAATCATAGGAAAATTGCATGGTATTTATCAGAAGCTGCTTCAACCGCCTTTGTTTTTAAAATCACATCTATGATACATTTCCATAGGGTAAAAACCTAGGTATTAAAGCACCTGAGAATAAGAAATAATGATGGCTTGACTTTGAAATTCCAGGTTAGATTCCTGCTATTGCAATTAGAAAATAGAAAGAAATTCAGGTTAGTTTGTGGAAATATAAGAAGCATTATCCTTTCAACATACTGACTCATCTTTACACAAGATTTCCATGTGTTAATATTTCCTTATGAAACCACTGATGTAATTACTTTGAAAGTACTTCTGCACATGAACATTTCGGAAATGTAAATCTAATGTGGTAGGATGTGTGAAACTGGCAAAAAAAATTATTTAGGTTTGCATTTACAATATAAAGTGATCCTGCTATACTGTACAGAGTGATTCTTTTGCAGTTTTCCTCTGCTGTGGTGTAAATAAGAACTCCATAGCTAGTGCTGTAATTGCCCCATAACAAATACTCATGCAGCAATTTGCTGGGGTCCTATGTTTCCACATGACATTTGTTCTTCAGGATGTGATATGATAAACTTAAACTTTTCCTAGGACATGTAAACAGAACTTGTTATAGGTAGCAATTTTTCTTTTTATTTTTTTTTCTGTGTTAGACTTAATACTACATACTAGTATTTACTTCTGCAGCTTGATTATCTGTTTTATATATATAGATAAAACATTTTTCTTCTGAATTCACAGAAATGAAACAAGCAAAATGTGCTAACAATAATGTAATAAATTTCCTTACTACATTTATACCACAGTTGTGTTTCATCATATTTGGAGCCCTATATACACACAATACGATGATAAAGAAGGAGAGAATAGTGTAAGCCATTGTGGTGAGATTTGTTTAGTTTTGCATTCATACTGTATATTTCAGTATAGTTTTTCTTATTGTAATTCTGTAAGCTACTTAGATGTGAAATATTTCAATATTTACATGTACCCCTTTGAGGATGAAATCTCAGGTCTTTTTCTTTTCTTTCTCCTTGCGGAAAGCTAATCTGGTTAGCTGTGCAAGCACATTTATTATGTTTAAATTTCTTTTCAAAAGTTAAAATGTATCAGATTTTCCTGGTGTGTTATGGTGAACCTTCAGTTGCAATTGGATTTTAAAGTATTTGAGTTCTCTCTATGTGCATTTAGATTGTCAGTATTTATTCAAATACTTTGCTTCCAAATTTCTATTCAGTAATGGTTAGATGTCTCTTGTCATAAGCTTATATACATATATGCTTTTATTTCTTTTGTATGCTTTTCACACCATAGCATAATATAATTTCTATAATTCTACATGGCACAAAGAGCTCTCAAATTACAAAGGAAAACCAGAAAGGCATATGCATAGAGAACAGAGGGCCTAAGAAGCCCTTAGGTGAACCTGAGGTTTTATGCTGTCCTCAATTGCTGTGCATTTGCCATTGTAAAGCTTACAAAAGAGCTTCACTGTGGATACCTGGAATAATGGACGTACATCAAAAGTTTATTCTAGTCCTAAAGATATTACCAATGAAACTGGAGTGATTATTTGAAGCATGCAAATTCTGTTGAAATCTAGCTATTTGAAAACAGACTGGTGTTGTAAAGTTCCTATCTACTGTACTTTCAAAACGCATGGCTATTGATTTCTAAATCAGAATGAATTTGCTCAGACAGTGGTAGAGAGAGGGGAAAGCACATCATGTATATAAGAATTATTTTTATGCTGAATCTTACATTTTAACCTGTTAAATGAATAATTCTGCAGCCTAAACAAGACCTGATGTAGTAGTCTTGTTCTGCATTCTTTCAAGAATTGAGACTGGTACAAAGCAATAAACACCTGGAGCTTGAAAGTAAAATATTCAAAGGCTTGTGAGGTTGGGATGCTGGAATAAGTTACTGCAATTCTCACTGAAGTAGTTGTTTCCAATACTACTATAACTATCTATAGAGAAACTTTTACCCTTATATACTAGAAACTAGAGTAGCGCTGTAAAAAGGAAAGAGAGGAAGAAAAAAATCACCATGATATCTGACAAGTTGTTCTTTCCTTTCCTAGTAGAGAGAAATGTTTTCCTCTTCAGTGCTACCATGGATGAACACAGAGGCCAGGCACCTGCAGAACACAAAAAAAGGTCAATATGCCACTGAGTTAATTACACTGGAGATCAGGTGCTTTGTTAAAATATTCAGCATTTGTAATATCTAAGAACTTCTAAGAGAATTTCTTCCCAGTGTTGAATGCAAGAAGTTCTGGATAATTATCATAAATTTTGATATAGAATTTTGCTTTGAAAGTAAATGGGAAGAGCCTTTAAGCATAGAACTAAAGTGGTAAAAAGTACAAACATAGTGGTAACACCTACCTAATAATCTTCTCTACTCTAGTAGAAATCCAGAAAAGGATTCCTCATTAAATTAACCCCAGATTTTTAAGGAAGGATCTTACTTATACATTACTTGTACATTACAAGTACATTACTGTACATGATGCTGTTATACTTGTTTATCTAAAAATATATATATCCATATATGTATGCAAGAATATATCATACTTGCACATAATGTTCTCCAAGGTCCACTTTGATACATAAATATTAGAACTGACTCATATCAGTTACAGAGAAACTTATTTTAGGTTTAAAGATAGTTTTCTTAGTGTGGCATGAGGAGTTCCATGTCCTGGGGAGGATATATTTTTTATTATTATTATTTTAGTATCCATAATAAAATATGTACTGTACATTTTAATTATATTAATCTCAGAGCAATTAATCTCACTGGAAAGAAAAGAGTGCAGGTGCACTAAGACAATGATTATTCTTTCTTTACAGTGATAAGTGTTAGGAGTGCAATAAGTTAATTCTGTAATGAGCCTGGTTCAATTAATATTCCCACCTCCATCAAAATAAGAGGCAGGAGTTATGAGTGCACTAAACACAAGAAATCTGATTCAGGGGCTCTGGATCCTCCTTGCAATTGCATGGAATCAACTCCCTAGATTCTGTCCAAAACTGATCAGGTGGCTGTTCTTGCATCCTAAATTTAAAACCTTCAAACACTTTTATGAATATGAGGTCTTTCAGAATGGGACAAGAGAGAGATTTAAAGTAAACTATATCAGAGAGATTATATAGTTGAAACAGATCCAAACAATTTATTTTAAGCATTTTTTATAAATCAACATGTATTCCACCAGGAAGAAATATTATGTAAACGGAATGGCGACTCCTGACTCCTGGTCTACAAGGACACTAACCAAGATTCTGTTTTCAGTCCATGTCTTTCCCTTTATCATTTCAGACCTCACAAAGCTAAAGCTTTATTGGATTTCTCCAGAATTTGTTGAGGATTTTAACATCATTTCCCTCCCTAGAAGGGTATTGTGGTCTTAATATGTTGGAACTGGTCAATATTGTCATTGCAAAGAGAAACGAAAGTACTCACAAATGAGGTAAGGCTATTTTCTCAGGTAACAGACCTTTCTATTGCTCTGCTAATAGAGGGCAAAGAAACTTAATGAGGATGCTGTTGTAAAGCAGATTACTGTGATAACAGAGCCCGAAATAACTTTTAAAAAGGTCTTAACATGCAACGCAAAATGTGAAACACCTGCAGGGTTTTTTCTGCATATAATTAACAGTTCATTATGTCTTTTTTAAAAAGACAGATGTAGCGATATCTCTCAGGATGTAAATTTCACCCATCAAGGTTTAAATAACCTGACTCCATCATGCTTCACCACAAGATTTTCCTGAATATTTTACTCTCTTACATTTTTATTCCCTTGCATATTATTATAGAATGATTTCACAACAAAGAAAAAAAGTTTCTTGAGCTAAGCAATCAACAAAAGGTACTTAATATGTACTTTTATATATAACAAAAAACTGTTTAGCAATGGGAATTTTCTACTTAATTCTGAATACTCAAACAAGAAAAATTTTAAGCAGTATGTTAGAGGTGAGATTCTCAAGTATTAAATCCAGTGCTTCTTCACTCCAAGTGATAGCAAAGATTTACTAGAATTGCATGACTCCTGTTTGAACTTTTACCTGAGTGATGTTTGCTGCTATTAACATAATATTTGCAACTTCTCCAACTAAAATGTAATATCTCTCAACATTACTTCATTTATACACAAAAATATTGATTGTAAACACTGGACATGAGTTTATGACTCTAGTCTTGTCTTCTTTCACTGCATCCTTGTGTTTCTGGATTATCTTTCTGTTTGGTTTTCATGTCCTTCTTGAATTAAATTTACTCAAAAATTGCCTTCAAAATATGCCATACATTTTTCACATATTTACGGTGATTTGGTTCTATATGTACTTTTAATTGTACACCCTCTAGTGTAAATATTTGTCTAAATGATAGCTTTATTAATAGATTTTTAAAGAATGGTAAAATACAAATTAATTATTATTCTATCATAAGTGGTTATGATTTTTTAAAGGCTCAGACCATAAGGTTGGTTATCATCATAGTTATATTATATGTTATTATGTATGTTTTAGATGTGGTAGAATAGTCTACCTTTTTTATTGAGAAAGTAAAATATGCAAGATTGGTTTCACATAAAAAGCAGGGAGTGAACAAAAACTGTGGAGAGTATAGCAGGAAAAGTTATTTTCCCTAGCTATATTATTTTTTTAACCTAATTGTAGGACTTTTAATCCTTCATGAAAGTTTATTAGTGTACCCATTTTAATACACACTTAGTAAAAATTTGGAAAAATATATGCACTGAATATCACTGTTTGTCCAATGCTTTCCAGTATAAGAATATGTTGATCAAAATTTTCAAGCTGTGTTTACCTGAGCATGGATCTTTCTGGTACATTCCCAGAAAATATTTCAGCCTTCTCAAAGTCCAAAAGTCAGTGAATATTTTTTTTCTTTACTTATTGAAATAAACTAAATGTAGTAGTAGCTTCCTGTTTGGAATAGGGACTTAAGAATAGAGAGAGATCTGTTATTTACGTCAGCACTAGAGCCATTAAAGCTTCACACAAAACTACACATTCATTCTTCCTACTAAAAAAAAGTCTATTTTTCTGCCACTCCATTTTTTCAAGTGTCTCCCATGAAGTGTTATGTCTTTATTCTGAAGAGAGAAGATTGTCAATTTGACTTTGAAATGCAGGCTAACACAACTTCCAGTTTCATGTACAATTAATTATTTACAGTTCAGCTTCAAATAGCAGAAAATTGGTCAATTGAGCATTTGAATTAGACCCTATGCATTTTTTTTCACTTAAACTAATGTTATATTCCTAATTCTTATGTTGTCATAGAGTATCAAATATTTATTCAGACACTGGGCAGAAGCATTCAAGAGTGCATCACAAGCCATGAAATTAGTTTAGCTGGTGATTTTAAGGCCTTGCTTGTTCATCATGCTGCATCTATGTGAATTTTTACTACAACAAGAGGGAAAAGTGAGAAAAAGGGAAAGGTCAAGTCATGGTAAACACTGGATGCTAGAAGCTCAGTAAATCTTTCAAAAAGCCCTGTAGAACAGGCAGCTGACAGTTCACAAACCTGCACTGTCTTCTATATGCAGATATACATCTGCTGTGCAGCCATGTAGACTGAACCCACAATTCTACTTTTTGTTTATTTGCAACTGGCAGGATTTCAAAGGATCATAGAATCATAAACTCATAGAGTGGTTTGGGTTGGAAGAGACCATAAAGATTATCTAGTTCCAATTCTCCTGCGTTAGGGAGGAACACCTTCCATTAGATCAGGTGGCTCAGAGCCCTATCTAAACTGGCTTTAAACACTTCCAGGAATGGGGTATTCAAAGCCTCTCTGGGCAACCTGTTCCAGTGCATCACAGCCCTCACAGAGAAGAATTTCTTCCTAAAATCTAATCTAAATCTGTCTTCTTTTAAAGTCGTTCCCCCTTGTCCTGATGCTATTTGACTGAATAAATACATTTTATACGTCAAGTTGGAAGGGACCCATCAGGATCATTGAGTCCAACTCCTGGCACTGCACAGGACACTCCAAGAATTCCACCATGTGCTTGAGAGTGTTGTCCAAATGCTTCTACTACTCAGACTGGCTTGGTGCTGTGATGACCACCCTTGGGAGCCTGTTCCAGTGTTCAACCACCCTCTGGGTGAAAAATATTTTCCTGATATCCAGCCTAAACCTCCCCTGACTCAGTTTCATGCTGTTTCCTTGAGTTTTGTCACTGATCATGAGAGTGAAGAGATCAGGAACTGTTCCTCTACTTCCCATCATGAGGAGACTATAGACTGCAATGAGGTCTCCCTTCAGTCTCCTCCAGGCTGAACAAATCAAATGCCCTCAGCTGCTCCTCATAAGACTTCCCCTCAAGACTCTTCACAGCCCTTTGGACATGCTCTAGTGGCTCAATGTCTTTTTTATATTGTGGTGCCCCAAAATGCACATGAAATTAAAGGTGAGGCCACCCTAGTGCAGAGCAGAGCAGGACAATCCCCTCCCTTGACTGGTTGGTGTGGTTTTGCCTGATGCCCCCCAGGACAGTGTCCTGGCTGCCAGGGCACTGCTGACCCATATTCAACTTGCTATCGGCCATGACTCCTACTTACCCTTCCACAGCACTGCTCTGTCAGGGGTGGACCAGAAGAGGCCTACAGAGAGTGGAGAGAGATGCAGAACAGCTGCAAGGAAGGCTCAGAAGAAAAGATGTATCTCGAAGTCTCCTAGCAACTTCAGCTGTGCAGGACTGCCTGGGAACCAGCTCAGCTACAAGGCCACAGCACTGCAGCCTCAGCAAATTCCCCTGTCCGTGCACCCAGGACAGTTCTTCCATTGTTCCCCCAGCTCTCCCTTCCCCCTAAGTGACCTGACATATGCCCTTAGCCTATCCCTCCAAGTCCCCATATCAGTAGCCCTCAGGATTTGATGTTCCTAGCTGGGTTCCTACCCCTATTCCTGAACCTTCTGTGTTCCCCTGTATATAAGCTGTCTTCTTGTTTTAATAAACTGCCATTTTGTGGGTCACATATCTCGTGTGTGTGTGTGTGTCCTGTCTCCCAGTGCAAAATGGGCCACTGGGTCTTGTAGCAGGTCCTCCCGTAACCTGCTATACTGCTCTCCACCCTTTTATTCCCTAGTCTATAAAAACAACCAAGGTGGCCCCAACCCAGGTGCATAATCCGGCACTTGCTATTGTTAAACTTCATGTGGTTGGTTGTTGTCCATCTCTCTAATTTGTCAAGGTCTCTCCGCAGAGCCTCTCTGATCTCTAGAGAGTCGACTACTCTTTCAAATTAACTGTTGTCAGCAATACTGATTTTAGAAATCCATGAACTAAGACTAATCCAGTCCAGTTAACCAGGTAAATTACATGAAAGTTAAGAAAGAGGAAGCTGAGATATTTCTCTTGTGCCATTGTTGAATATTTTTTATCTCACTGAAGTGAAGAGCATCATAAAGTCACTAACGGTTTTAAGCAATTAGTGATCAATTAAATGTTATCAATAACCTTATGATAGCAAACTGGTGAGAAAACTCTCTGCCAGCAGTTGTAACTAATTTTCACTGTTCCTTGGCATTTAGAGATGAAGCACACAGTTTAGATTTAGCATATTTACAGATGAAATGTTATTTGGAAAACAGAAATGGGAGGGTTTAATGTAAATTCCTTTACTAAGCAGTTTGGACTTTAGATTTTTTTTGCTATGGAAATTATTATGGCAAATACTGGCAAATGTTGTATAATTAGTCAGTGAATCTAATGACCTAAAAACCTTTACTTACTGGAATTTGGGATGAAATCTCACCTATAACTTTAGTTTGAAAATAAAATGCCGAATTTATAACAGTAAAGACCCTGTTTAAGTTCTCAAGAAAAGGCAATAAAATTGTACACAGAAGCTATATTATAGTATAATGGATCTATTCCCAAATGCTAGTAATAAAAATGTAAATAAACAGATGCCGTGTCCTCAAAATACATCTGAATGTTTAGACACACCAGTGTGTTTAAATTTATTTTCTTAAATGCCATTACTAGACTTAAAAGAAGAAAATATCAAATGAGATATGAAAATAATAAAGAAATTTCTACAAGTGAAATTATGGACCTACGGGAGGGTACTCATGACATGGATAGTTCTGTATATTTGTTTAAGAGAGAAGAGATAGTTAGCAGGAATTATCTACAATCAGACCACCTGCAGGAGATTATGTTTTTGAAAAATCAAAAGACAAGTCTCCAGTTAGAGAGGGAAAATAGTAAAAGGAACGTATTGTACTATTGCCTTTGTTCCTGCAGATAATTTTTGAGCTAATTTTTGAGTTTTGATTATTGAACCAGCAAGACGCTCAGTCATCTGTAGAATAGTAGAAACAGTAAGCCAGCTATGATAGGTACAACAATTATTTCTGTATAATTCTAACTGCTCTTTTGAGAGTTTGCATTCAGTATATCTGCCAAACTATTGAACAACTAGTCATTGGCTCAAGTTTCAAGAATAATTTCAGAAAGTGAAATGTAAAAAGGGCATTTACAGATAAGTGAACAGTGAACATATATATATATAAAAGCACACAAAATGTTCACTGTATTAAAAATAGACGTGATATAGATGTGATATTTCAGCAGAAAAGGGATCTCAAAATATTATTACAATTATCTTCACTGTTATCATATACATTTTTTATGCTCTTGCCCTATGTGAGCATAACTATTTGTTGGTTTACACATATATACATGCACACAAATACACATACATATGCTTAAATATGTGACTACTTGTGTGTATAGATTTTCTATAAATTATGTGTGTATGCATCTGTACATATGTATTTGTATGCATACGTATATATCAACAATTATATGAAATTAATAAAATGATGTAATCATTTTAAGTGGACATTTTAAACAAATGTCATTATTTTAGGTGTTAGAGCATTCATAATTGCTCCAAAATCTATGTAAGTAACTAAGGGTATGAGTTTATTGCTGTATAGCTATTTAGCTTGTACTATGCAAAATTACATCTATTTTATCTGTAACCTGAAGATATACCCACAACTTTATAGAAGGTAGGAAGACCAAGACTGTCTCAGAATTAGTTTTTTTGTATGTACTAAAGCCTGAAAAATTTCTATTACAACTAAAAAATATTATGTAGTGAAAATTATATGCTTTTAGAAAGACCTGTTGAAACACTGTATGGCTAATGTAAACCCTCACAAGGTTTCCTTTGGTAAATATTAAGATTTTATCCTGGATAAGTGATCCTGATGAATTCCTACTCAACATATTAGCCAGAGTATTGAGAAATTAACTTTGGCTCAACTTTCAAGAACAGTTACAGAAATCTAAGAATAAAAAAAAAATTCAAAGATTACCTGGTGATTATTTGATAAGTCACTAGATGACTTGTAGCTAAAAATATTTAGAAGTTAATAAGTTTAAAAAGCACACTAGGATAAAGGGGTTACAAAGTGACTTTGTCTTCAGACTTGGCAGAGATGTGATTCAGAGGACATCAGATATGAACATGATATTTCTCTTGTCTTACTGTGATAACTGGAAAAGAAGCAGTTGTAACAATCCTTAAGGTCTGGTCTCCCACACCCAATCTGCTGATCTCCACTCATTCCACTTTTATTTGGGCTTGGATTTCTGCTACAGCTCACTGTCTGAGCATTTTCACTGCTATTCTGCAACTTAAATGTAGTATGCACACACCTTAGATAGCCGGATGCCCGTAACACCATTGCTTTGCCTGCAAAATGCACAGTCCAAGAGAGAAAGACAGAAAAAAAGTCATGATGCAAAAAATAACTTTACAACCGTTTGCTAGAATAATCCAGCCAAAATAGTACGAATTAATATCTGAAGTATTCCATAAAATTGCAGTCAGTAATTTTTGTTATATTTCAAATATCAATTTAATTCTAGAGTTTTATAATTAATCATACAGGATTAATTAAATGTACTATAAATTCAAGATTTAAAAAAATTGAAAGGAAGATTTCTGTCTGCAGTAATCAAAGTAGTTGAAGACTGCTGTGGTTACAATGCATTTAGCATAATTTTTTAAAAAACATAGATTTAGTATAACTGCATTTAAAATGGACTCTGTAGAGTGAACCAGGAACAAGTTGAATATAAAACAAAATATAAAGAAATAATTCTATTAAAATTCCAAAGAACAATCAAGGCAAAAGGAAGGACCGCAAAATGCCATGATTTGTGACTCTTGCTTTTTTTTTCAAACAATAACAACACCCTTTGAAAAGTCTTTGATCTCTGGATAAACAGTTTCTCTCAGGTAGGCATCATGAATATTGTCTTTTCGTTGACACTGGGCAGTACTTTCAGCTGCTTATTAGAGGATCAACGAGGCACTTGCTTGGCTAATTAAGCTTTGTTTCCATAAAGCTTTTGGGGTTTTATGTGTTATATAAGCAAGTATATGCATGAGACATTCCCAAGCTTCTCAGATTTTATTGTTCTACATTTTGACACTTTTTTTCCTTATATTTGTTTACATTGCAGATATAAATCTTGCAGCCAGGATGTTGTAATTCATTATATTCCACTTTTCTCTAACGGAAGATGAACATTTTTTTATAAATGTTCTCTTCATTTTCTTTCTTTGTGTAATTTTGTTGAGTTTAGATTCAGCTGAGTATTGAACTCCATTTGTGTGTAGATTTATATTATCCACCTGGTATAGATTTTATTTTATTTTTTACTTTTTATGGGCATCTGAAACTAAAATCCTTAAATATATGTATGGAAAACATGACAAACGCACCTGAATGGTTCACCAGACCTAGGAAGCATTTCTTGTTCTTTCTGTGTCATTCTATTAAGTTCAGAAGAAGACAACTTTGAATAGACAAGCTCATCTCAACACATTTCTTTATCCAGAGTACTCAAGCAGAGATGTTTGAAAGGGAGGGGACCTCAAAATAATATTGCACTTAGGACACAGAGAAATGCTTGTCTGATTGTTTACCTTCACCCTTGTTTCCCTAGCACTGGAAATCATTTCCTACAGATTAGTGTTTGCTATATATCTCAGGCAGTGAAGGAACATGTAAAGGTGTTTGGTTTCTTATGTTGCCTAGCAGAGGAAGAAAAATAAGCTATCTTGCTATTGGGAGACCAAGTGTGGGATAGTGTGCTGCCTCCACAGGATCCAAACTAACTTGAGACTAGCACAATTATCCAGGAGGAGACTGGGCAATAACCAGATAGTCTCTCAAACCATTTTCTGCCTTTAGGATGTTTCTGCAGGCAGCACAAAATTATGTTCTAGTCCTCAGTCTGGGTTCATTCATTTTAGTTTTTGCAATGATTTTCCTCCATATGGTCTCTTTCTAAGCTTTGGGGAAAAAAATCCTCTTATGTACTCCAAAAGGTTCATTAACTGGATAACATAAGGTTAGGTTTCTTACTAAATCTATTTCAATTGCTACTAATATTTTTTAGTGTTCCATAACCGTTTCTTGCCAGAGACGGAATTGTCTTCTCATATGTTTTCATCCAGGAGGAGCCTTAAATTTCCAACTACTTGCTGATTAAGGAAAATTCTTCCCAAAATAAGGCAGCCGCAGGACCCAGTCTTTCAGAAATATCTCTCCGAAAATTTGTGTCAAAATACAACATATGCACATCATTAAAGAAACATAACTGTTTGCTGGATTTACAGTTTACAATACCAAGAAATGTAGGGATTTCTTGAATTGCTGGTTCCATTTCTATTTTTTGTAATTTCAAAATTTAGAGATCAGCTGAAAGTCAAAAAATCTGTTCAGCAAAATAAAAATACAATTCTTCAGACTATTTTAAGAGTTAAAACATTAAGGAGTGTCATGGTTTAACTCCATCTGGCAACTAAACCCCACACAGCTGCTCGCTCTCTCCTCACCCCAAGCTGGGGTGGAGAACTGGAAAAGTAAGAGAGAAAACTTGTGTTTAATGGGTTTAATAGGCAATAGTTTAACAGGGAAAGCAGAAGCAATGCACACAAGCAAAGCAAAACACAGAATCTATTTACTGCTTCCCATAGGCAGGCAGGTGTTTGGTCAAGAAAGAAGGGCTCCATCACAGTGACTTCAGAAGAAAAACACCATCACTCTGAACATCCCCCCTTCCTTCTTCTGCCAGCACTGTAAGCTAAGCATGCTGCTGTACAGTATGGGACATCCTTTGGGTCAGCTGGTACAGCTGTCCCAGCTGTGTCCCACCCCAACTTCTTGTGCCTCCCCAGTCTTCTCCCTGGTGGGGCGAGTTGAGGAGCAGAAAAGGCCTTGACTCTGTGAAAGTGCTGCTCATCAGTGACTAAAACATCTCTGTATTATCCATGCTGTTTCAAACACAAATCCAAAACACGGCTGCATTCCAGGTGCTGCAAAGAAAATTAACTCTACCCCAGCCAAAAATAGCACAAAGAATTACTATGATTTTGAAGCTTACTTCACCTTTCTTTGATCTCATCCATCTTTGTGGTACTTTGTGCACCCCTTTAAAACCATCACATTAATAATTGAAAGACTGAAAACAGTCTGCTGCAATAAAAGACAACCAGAGCTGGCTAGAAACAAAGGTATAAGTGTAGAATATCAAACTGCATGGTCTAAAAAGCTCTCCATTCTGAAAGAAACAGAAAATGAAACAGAGAATAAGGAGATTATTATCATCAGTATTTAGGAGAAACATTTTAATTATAAATGCTGTTTCTACAGTTCATTCATAGTGGTGCAGAGACAAGAGCTGATTCATTAATTTTCAGTGCAAACTCTTACTAATTTGGGTGCACCACTAAAATTGTTTCAAAATTTTTTATGCTTTGTAGCTATGGTTTAGCATTAACACTCAATGAAGATATACTACTGCAGAGTCATTTACTCAGATGAATAGATGTAATACTTGTAGAAGTACTGATTATGTAGTTTGGAAGTTCTATCTGAAAACTGAAAGTGGAAGCATACTTCAGGTTAGTGGAAGTTTTCTTTCCCAGCAGTTAAGCCACTGACAGCTGTTTGGGCCATCTCTCAGCTTTAAACTAGACTGGATCAATATAAAATACAAAAGCCAGCTCTAACAAGGGCCTACCTGACATGCATGTGTATTGAAGTAGCTGATTCCTTTAAAACTGCAAATCAAAAACCTAGTGTGAAAAATAAATCTTTAAGATGACTTTTTCAAAGAGGTGTAATATCCCAAGGCCTGATTATTGGTTAGATGCTCACTTTCAGAGGAACAGGTCTGTGTATGATACAGTTCTCTCTCCTCACTTTGTTGCAGAACTGTACCAAGGTGCATACAGATGCTTTCATATGCTTTCATTAAATTTTCTCTCTTACTTATTATTAAAATTTAGTGGTTAGTATTTCCAATAGTTCATTTAAAAAATCATAGATTTATGGTCAAAAAAATTGACATCTCCTTGGAAAAAGAAAAAAAAAATCTTTGAATTGGCTTGCAAGGTAGAAATTATACCACTTCTTGAATTTTTAAGGGAAATGGCTTAGGACTATAAACTGTTTGTGCTATTCCAGAGAAATTAGATTAGCATCCATATTATTACATGCACATCATACTATCACTGTAATGTGAAATAGTCTTCTGGGTTGCACCAGCTCTAAACCTTGGCTATGATTATCACTGGGGCAAGGTGGTTTTGAAATAAACTGACAGTCTTTGATGATTAAGTGACTTCTTTAAATGCCTGAATTTTAATTAGAATGATTTGACTGAACTAACATTAGCAGTCCTATGATTCCATTGGCAGAACAACTTGATTGGTGATAAATTTGGATCTTTATTTAAGAATCCCTAGTTTCATGCTGATTAGCAAAGTGCACCTATCCAAACTGGCACAGAAAAAAAATTGTCTTTGTAACAAGAATGAGATGCAACCATGGAATCTAATAAATTAGTTTGTTATCTCTTAAAAATTATATCATTTTATGCTGTGCTCATGTTAGTTTACAATAAAAACTCTCAGTTAATCATAACCTTTGCTTTCTCTATCCTTTTGAATGATTTCTTCTGTTATTTCTGCCCTCTTTTTATTTTTTTTTTAATCTCAAATATTTCCAAATACAGTGCAGAATATTCTTGAACCTTTAGGCAACTCTAATCTAAAGAACAAGAAACTGATAGAGGGGAGTGGTAAACATTTTTTTTTAATTATTGTGTCATATATAGTTCTTCTGATCTCCTTCCTTTTTCACCTTGATCTGTGGAAGACCATTTAAAATCAACCAGATAAAGACATTAAGAAAAACGTACACATTTGTCTTTAATAAAGATACAATGCATTTTTCTTTATATGGACCTGGCTTTCCTATAGCATAACAGATGACCTTCCTGGGCATATGTTGGATAGAAACGCTTAGAAATAAGAAGTCAATAACTCAGACATCGTGAGGATGTCCAATTTTTAGAGAATTTCTAGTCTGCAGAAGAAAAATGAGGACAATTGAACACTGGATGAAGAAAAAGTATTTCTGGATGTTATATGAAGTCACACATGTCTTTCTTCTAAGATGGATATAAAAATTAAGTGGAACATGTTGAGTTTTTTTCAATAAATTAGTTGGATTATTGCTGGCTGAATCACATATAATGAGTTTCTGATAATTTAAGCAGGAAGTTTTACAACCTATATGTGGCTTATGGTAGGTATGAGGATATCTGAAAATAGCGTTAATTTTTACATTTTATAAAACTGTGTTTTAATAATTTATTTTCTGTATGAGAGTCATGTTTGAGGATTTACACTTATATGCACATGCAGCTTCCACCTGAGTTCCAAGTCCTCAACTTATGCTTAACAGGGCATTGGAGACTTTCTGTGCTGTTAATACACTCTTGTTCACTTTCTGTTATGTTGGATTGGATTAACTGTCTAGAGCTTAAGGAAAATGAGAATTGACACAAAGCTTTACCTGTCTACAAGGAAAAATAATTTTAAATGAATATGGAGGTCAGTGGAAAATTATTAATTTTATGCTCCAGTTACTTTTATTATTCAAATATAGCATACATGCCACTGTGGCTATATAAGAAGTAAAAAAAGTGAAAACCTATTTTTCTTCCATAGCTCTTTGACTTTTTTTTTTTAATAATCTCAATCTTTGTTTTACATATAAATTAAAATTCAGTTCTCTTGTTATCCATAGTTTAGATTCTTTCTCTCATGCAATACTATGCATGGCAATTTTCACTGCAAGGCTTAGACAGACACTTCAGAGACTTACATTTATTGTCACTCATTGTTCATATCACATTGCATGATTAAGCACAAAATGTTTAGAACAAAGAGCCTAAAATAATACAAGATACCCAAAAGGAAGAGAAAATCACTCCCTCCATAGCAAAGATGTAGGTGGCAGGTCTGGGAATGGACAACCTGTGAGTACCCAGTTAGCACTGACTTTGTACAACACGTACCCCCTCATGGGACACTGCTAAGAGGGTTTCCCCTGGTGCCATGACTTGCAGTGCAAAGTGGCCAGGAAAAGGGAGAACCTCCCTGGGAAAAAGAAACACGGGAGGAGGAGATCAGCACTCAAGTATTGATTCCCATGCAAAGAGGTAGAGCCAAATCTAGCCTGGAGACTGAAAGAGGCAATCACTAGGCCAAGAGAAAAACGCAGGAGAGGCTTGTTCTATAGTAATCAAAATGAGACCAATTGTTCAGTATCTGTATGAATTCAGATTCCTCAGTATTCATTACTATTCTATGGTCATCCAGGCTCCAGACAGGTTTTGATTTATTACCAGAAGGAGGCAAATGCCTAGCTGTAGACAATCTTATTAAACTCATAAGTGAACAAAAATATACCACCAGGTAATGTATATCCTACCTGCATAATTATTTATCTTTGAGAAGCCTGCTTTTGTGGACTAAGAGAGCAAGTCATCTGCAAACTAAATATATTTAGGGAAATGTTTCCACTATAAATACCACACAACACAAGATAAAACTATGATAGGTTCTTAGTTAACCTGCTTCTCCTTTGTCATAAATTGATCACAGTTATCAATAAGCAGTAAATGTTCAAATCAACCCAGTTTTAGGACACAATAATGTTATATGATAATCTGAAAAGAAAGACCTTCGAAGATAATCTTCAGTGCCAAAATGCAGAAGGTTAAACTCACTAGGTATAGTCTGTATGTTTCATTTCTATGACAGATTTACTGAATAAAAGAAAACTATTTAAGTAACCCTTCTGATAATCATAGTTTCTGGCAAACAAGCTGTGAAGTTGACCTTTAAAAATATACACTGATTACTGGGTTTGTCAATTTATTTTGGTGATATACAGAAGACAGTGCTTGCCCATCTTCTTCTGCCAGGACTCTGTCCTATTCTTTTTGTTCCAGAACTTTTTCTCCATGCTGATTTTCTTTTTCTGAGAAAATGCAAATGACTTAAAAAACATATTCCCAAGCATGTAATTTCAGCAATGTTCTAGCTATATGTGCTAAATATCAAGCTCACAGTTAAAGTACATTGGTGTTTTAAGAAAGTCTTTAAAAAATAGGATTTTAGCTCGTGCTTGGGTACTTTGCTATATAAGAAGACTTCTGTACATCAGGGTTGTAGGAATCAATCTGCAGTTAAATCTTCCCTTTGGCAAATAAAGGCATTGTGAAAAAAATTCTAATATTTCTTGGCCACCTTGATGGACCTGCCAGTTGACCCAAATTCAAAACACTCCAATTGAGAAAGCCATTATATAAGAACCTGCTTTCAGAGAAGTGGAAAATGGCACTTTTCTTGTATTTCTCTGGCCTTAAATTTGGAAATACTTACTTGAAGTGACTGTATTTATTTCTTCTTGCAGTATGAAAGGATAGGGAGGATTTGGCCTTTAATTTGTAACAAAAGTACTTCTACAGGATAAAATTCTTTGCAGGATTACAAATATTTTAACCAGCTACCATCCATAATAATATTATTCTTTGCCTTCTTGATCATTTACTTTAGTGACAGCCAGAACATCCATTGCTGTCACAACCTGCCTCTGATTTTAAAAAAAGTAGCAACACAACACAGTATGTTTAATAGCTATCTTAGGCAGGCACATGCTGCTACAAATCAGCTGAAAAAAATCAACTACACAAAAACTTCAAACACTCAACAAACTTCTTCTCAAATGGAAAAAAGGAGTAACTTCCAAATGCTGAAAGAGCCCATGCTATCTATGAGTCATGGACAGTTTAACCCCAGTGGAAAAAAGGCAAGACTTTAGCTATTTTTACTGCACTGAGGGACTACAGGGCCTGAGCAATCCTTCAGCTAATGAGATGTACTAATAGAATATCAGTACATCTCAATGTACATTTCAATTCTTTATAAGTTGGTACTCAAAAACTGGACACCAAATATAGAGTGACAAATGTCAAAGTGAATATTAAAATTATCCCTCACTGTCTGACAGTATTCCGTAAAGATTAAAAAGTGTACTCATTTGTTCTGGATCTACTGTGGCTTGTTATTGCCTTTATCTCTTTCTGATAGAGTCAGATTTGTGAACATTTACTTGTTCTTTGTTTTTCCTATGGCTTATGTGTTGCTTTTCTACTTTAAGTTATTGTGTATGCTGGATTTCATATCCTCTGTCAGGGAACAGAGCCATATTATGCTAGCTAATGCAGAAAAAAACCAAAAAGTACAAGGAGAAATTTGCAAGTTAAGGCTTTGATTTTACTATTTCTCTAACAAATAAAACTCTTTCATAACAGAAAACAAGTGATAAAATGTGAAGATGTAAGATGATTATGTGATACATAAATGACAAAAGCAAGTAAGAGAACGGGATGAACAAAATGAAGAAAATTATAGTTGTGGGTTGAGTCTGGCTGGATGTGAGTTGCCCACCAAAGCCACTCTATCACTTCTCTCCTTGCCAAGGCAGAGGAGAGAAAATATATGCCAGGGAGAAATCACTCACCAGTTACCACAACGGGCAAAACAGTCTAAGCTAGTGGAAATTAGTTAACCTTTTTGCCAATCAAACCAGAGTAGAGTAATGAGAAATGAAACCTAAATCTTAGAACACCTTCCTTGTACCCCTCCCTTCTTCCTGGTCTCAACTTCACTCCCCATTTTCTCTCCCTCCTCCTCCCCATCATAGTGCAGGGGGACAGGGAATGGGGGCTGTGGTCAGCTCATCACACATGTCTACTGCTCCTTTCTTCTCCTCCTTGCTCCAGTGTGAGGTCCCTCCCACAGGAGACAGTCCTCTACGAAGTTCTCCAATACGAGTTCTTCCAACAGGGTGCAGTTCTTCCTAAACTGCTCCAGCATGGGTCACTTCCATGGGGCACAGTCCTTTAGAAACAGGCTGCTCCAATATGGGTGCCCCACAGGGTCAAAAGTCCTGCCAGCAAATCTGCTCCAGCATGAGCTCCTCTCTTCATGGTACTGCCAGAAGCTCACTCCAGTACAGGCTTTCCACTGGGTCACAGCCTCCTTCAGGCATCCACCTGCACCAGCATGGGCTCCTCCACTGCTTGCAGGATCTCTGTTCCACTGTGGACCTCCATGGTCTGCAGGGGAACAGCCTGCCTCACTGTGATCTTCACCACAGGCTGCAGAGGAATCACTCACTGCTCCATTGTCTGGATCACCTCCTCCTGCTCCCCTGCTTCTTCACTAACCTTGGCATCTGCAAGCCTGTTCTCACACATTCTCACTCTGGCCACTTTTTTTTTTTCCTCTGTCTTGAATACATTATTCCGGAGGTGCTACCCCCATCCCCGGAAGCCATGTCCTTGGACAATGGCGGGTCCTTCTTAGTGCCATCTGGCATTGATGTTGTCAGCCATGGGGGAAGCTTCTGACGACTTCTCACAAAGGACAGCTCTGTAGCCACTTCACTCCTAAACCTTGCCATGCAAACTCAACGCAATGATACTACCAGAAAGCAGGGAGTTTAATAGAAAAGCAGAATTCCCCATTTGCCCAAATAATTCCATATCTAATTTTCCAGCGCTGTGTCTCCATTTTATTTTTTTGCAAAGAATAATATAAAAAAAAATTGTTATACGCTCAAGAAATCTCCTCTTCAAAATGAATAATCAGTTTTAAGAATTTTAACTTTTTTCTTTTTTTTTTTTTTTTAATTTAGAAGATCATGCTGTGAAATTGTTTTGTTAGAATAAAAAATGGATTTCAGTCTGTAATCTGTACAAAGTTGAATCACACCACTGGATATCTGCCAAACTATGTGAAAATAATTTGAACAATCAGTGATCCATGTTGCATGATCTTTACCTCCTCACTCTGTCTGCTTTTGTTCATGGTTTACATTTTTTCTTTGATTGGATGGTTACTGCTTGAATAAGGAAGGATGACTACTTCTTTAAAAATATTTTGAACATCTTTTGAAGCACTCCATTATGACAAGTTGCGTCAATGCTGCAATGCCTCACTTTGTCTACTCTCCTATTATGTTAATGACAGGTGAACTAAATGGGCTACAGTGTTCAATGCAATGTGAAGGGTACTTGATGCACAGCTCCTGCTAATTATATAAAAAAAGTATGTGTGAGTCACTTTTATACTATGATAATATTAACATTTTCAGTCTTTCTTCTTTGTAAACATTAGCTGTTTTAATCCACAGAAAAGTCTTGGGAGGTAGTTTTACCTTTCAATACTACTGAAAACCTGCAAGTCCAGAGTTTGGTCTCTAATAAATCTGGCCTGAATTTGAAAGGTCTTCACCACAAAGGAGCATCTGTCAGCAGAAATGAATTGTTATACATAAACTCAGGTTCTTTTATTGGAATCACCAAATATGAATTTAGAAGCATAAGCACGTGCACCCTGGAGAGGAGGAGAAAAAAAAGAAACACAAATATCTGAGTATAAATATTTGAATTTCCTTCATCCCTGGACTCTCCTTAGCCCTCTGAGCTCCATATACTTCCAGCTTAATGCTTATAAAATCAATCCCTCACCATGAGGGAAAACTGAGAGTGAAAGAAATAGTTATGCTCCTTTTTTTTTTTTCCTATTGTTAATATCATTGAAGTGTGAGTGAGTACCCTAAAAAAAAAAAAAAAAGCATTTGTCCATTTTTTCAGAAACAGGTAGAAATTGTCATTGTACTGAGAGATAGTTGTTTTGATCTTAATGGAGGGAACAAAGAAGAAAAAATTGAGAAAATTATTCATAAAGAGAGAAACGATTGTCTGTGAAACCCAGCAGATCACTACAGCTTCTAACCATGTACCAGTAGTAGAAGCACAGAAAATAAGGAGCTAATGTGTATGTCTCAAACACTGATAGCAGTGGAGCCAGCCAAAGGCTCCTGTGTAAGAATATGCTGTGCAAACAGGCAGGAGAAAACAGGATGTGACTGGAGATGAGGGCCACGCAGAGGTAGGGCAGCACTTTTCTGTGGCAAATGTCTTTTTTTTGCTCCTGGAGAGGAGCAAAAACACAGTACTGTGTAAGTGCAGGAATGAGACCAAGTAGAGGGCAAGACCAGTAGAGGGAGGAGGAGACCACAAAAGATGCCTGAAGATGTCCTACCGATTTCCAAAAAGGTCTAGAAGAATGGACTGCATATGCTAACTAATTTGTGTGGAAAGCAAAAAACTTTGCTCCAGGGCAGGGAAAACTTACCTATAAAAATGCACAGCCACAAAGCATAAGTGGTGGTCCCCAGGACTCTGGACACCCTGTTGACCGGATCAGTGCTGGAGCCATGACTGGTGATTTCCACTTTGTGGTCTTGGACCCTTCTGACTTTTTTGATTCCATTTGTGATCATAGGCATCTATGAACTTGGGTGCTCCCGTTCACTCAGGAGAGGGACATGACACTACTCATGACCATATTGTCAACAGCTCAGCACTTTTTCTGTAAAAGTCATTGTACCAATGTTCTTAAAGGAAATTAAACTGCAGATAGTGGCTATTCTGAAAAGCAAGTAGTGATGTTTGAATAAAATGAGACATTGTAGAAAGTTGCCTTTAAACTCTTGAGCATCTATTCCCTGCTAACCTGTTATTCAGTTGGGTATCAAAAAGGAAAACATGCAGCTCAAGAGAATTTAAGAAGAACTATGTGGAATCATGTCAAAGATCTAGAATTACCAGTTCTTGAAAATCTTAATATAACTGGTATTTTATTAAAATTCATAGTAATATAAATAAAATATGTGAGATTTTTTTCTTCCACAGAATAATGTTAAAAAATGCATATAAAACAATCATGCTCAGTCTGCCTCATAATTTTTGGGTTGGACTGTGCAGGTGTTTTCTGTAGTCACATTTTCAGGTCCTTATTAACTGAAGTGGTAAAGAATGAACATGGTTAAAAAACTGCAGATTTCTCAGTTGAAAAATTTTTCAAAACATCTTCCAGCTGAAAGGATGGTTCTGTGCCAGTTCAGTAAAAAAGAAAAAAAAAATTGTGTTAAGCATTCTTTACTTTAATTCTCCACTATGTTTCTGAAAACCACCAGTATCCCAGCAGAAAGGCATGGGTGACAATATTCTTAGTGTAAGTGGCACAGCAGACTCCCAGAACTTGTCCAAATCCATACTCTCAATTCTGTGTGAGATACCCAGGTTGATACCAATTTTAGCAGAAGTATGTGGGTGTCAAAAAAATTGAGAGTGGAAGAGTATGAGCAAGGTGGAGCTGACTGTCAATGTCAGATGATGGGAATAATCATGACTGGTAAGAGAAGGAATAGTAATCAGACAACTGATTAAGGAGAGAAATAATTAGAGAGAGAACTGATTAAGAGAAAGAAAGACAGTATTCATCAAGGGTAGCATGAGAGACAAGATACTACATAACAAGATAATACTACAAGATGCCTAAACTGCCAAAAGAAATGTGGGTGAGAGAGTTCAGCTGAAAGAGCTGGAAGTTCTTCTTGAAGGATTAAGGATTCAGAGAAAGGAAGGTTTTTTGCTCAGGCAATGTTGTGTTGTTAAAGTGTGGTTGCTAACTACAAAGATCTGTAGAGGACTCTTATTGCCTGTTCAGTTTTTCCAAGTGAAAAGGTGATCTAACAAAATTTAATATGTAATGAATGTGAGGAGAAATGAAAATTATACACCTGTAATTTCTTCCTTTTAGTTTCAACTCTATGCCCTAGATAAATACCCAGCATTTAATGGAATGCTGTCACACTGTAGCTCAGACCAAGAAAGGTGTTTACTTTTTTATAATGTATTTTTAGAGTTGACATTACACTGTTACCCCATAATTTGCCTTCTTTTTTTTCCCCTCTTCTGCATAGAATGTATCTAAGTAATACTATTTGTCTTTTAGATCTCCTTATGTAGTATCAATCAAATTGTGAGGATCAGTGTGTATTTGTCCTCCTTGTCCACCAAACTGTTTGGGACAGCTACCATACTTGCAGAGACTTACGGCTCAACTGCAGTAAATACTGATGGGGTTTCATATTCCGTTATCTTAAAGACCAAATATGTTTAATATGATCAACATATTAGCATGTGAAACTAAAGGAATTGATAATAATTTATAATTTATTACAACATTTTGTCAAATTTTATACTGTGCTTTCTTTTTCATTGTTTTATTGTGGTTATGTTGGTTTTAATATTCTTGGATGATTATAATATTGCTTGTTTAAAGTAATATGCTATTATAACCATCTCAGTTTATTTTGATGGGTAATATTTTGGGGAATATTAACCAAGCTAGTAATGATGGAGCTCTTCAAAATGAAGAATACAGAAACCAAGAAAGTATGTAGGAGCATTACAGTTGATACTGTAATTCAAAGACCATGTTCATCCCTCCCTTTCACTGATTTAAGTCAGGAATGGCTTGGTTTTAGTCCATATATATTTTTCCCATGTACATAAATTCACAATAATTTATTATAACACACATCCAGATCTTACCTTTATTCTCCATTAATCTGTACTGCATAGTGATGTGCTTATTTTGCTAAGATCTATTGTAATTATAATGTCTTATTGTGAAAAATGCAGCACTGAATTTGGAAACACCTCAACTTTAGTTAAATGAATTTTTCTTTTAACTTTTGGGAATATAGGAAAACATAACCTTTTTTTCTTTCCCAATTTTGTATTATATACTATGTAAGACAATTACACAAAACTCCTGTTTGGAGGGGGAAAATAAAGATCTGTTGTTAGGGTGTACAAAAATAAAATAAGAGTTCCTCTTCTCCTGCCCAAGCCTGAGATTTGGAATGTCATACCACCTATCTGAGCTATTCCATTCACTCTCATTCTTTCTACCAAAACTCTTCACTCTACGGAACATAGTTTCATGTTCTAGTGTTTTGTACTGGACTGAATAATAAGGCTCCTTTGTTTCTTTTGGATCTTCAAGTCCTATTGTAATACATACAATGATACTAAAGGAAATGGAGGTGCATGTTTCCATCAGAGTTGAAAATTAGTTTCAATAGCAAAATTTTAAGTGTGTCTAAGCTTTTTTTGTCAATTACTAGTACCCTGGCAGCTACTGGTATTGCCCAAGTCACAGAATCACAGAATATGCTGAATTGGAAGAGACTTGCAAAAGAACATCAAGTTCAATTCCTGGCCCTGCACAGAACCATCCCCAAGAGTCACACCACGTGCCTGAGAGTATCATATGTTATGCTGTTTGTTTATTTTGGAGTCACAAAAATATCTAGTCTTCTGCTGTTGTGAATGTACAATCCATTATGCTCACAACCAGTGGATGGGAGAGTGGCAAGATAAACATGACATATGTGTTTCTTGTATCGAATAAAACAATATGTTTTCATGGAAAGGATAAAACCCAAAATGACAGAAGCAAACAATGAAATTAAGGAAATTGAGAATTGTAGCTGCTAGACAGAGAAATTTTTAATTTTTTTAAACATGCTATGAAGGAGACAGTTGAGGATAGAATAATTAAACAGGGCATTCATGAAGAAAAAAACATAATAGCAAAATGTAAGGAACAAACGAGATGAACAAGAAATTATATTTAGGGATTTGTGCATACAGTTACACTAACAAAGACTATCATAGAAGTAATGATGAAGTGAGTAACAAAAATGAAAAGCTTTTTTGTAATGTATGGGCAAATTTTCCAAAGAATTTGCATCCTTGAGATCTGTTTTCTTTAGGAGTTAAAACCTCCTTCTTCTTTCCTCGTTGTATGCAAAGCAAGTTCTGGGTGATTCAACTCTTTGGCCTACACACAAGATTAAGCATAGCAGATAATTCCCCTTCAACTTCTCTCTTTGCTTTTGATCCTCTGCAGCTGCATCTATGCAACCAGACTGGATCCCTAAAAACATTCAGTAGATACCATTAGAAAGGCTGGACCTCATTGCTTCTAATTATATGTGTTTAAAGTAGAAGCTATTTTGGAAACCTGGTGTATTGTTTTTACTATGCAAAGACACTTAATACGGACAATATATATCTGTGGTTTGTATCTATTGGTGATATCACATCAAAGTATTATTTATGAGGGACAAATGCATGGTTTATGACCAATGTGGTAAAACTTGAAAGTGAGAAATGGTCTGTGTGTAAAAACGTAGGCCAAAAATATGAACAGTTATATACAAGTCTTATAATATCACCAAAAATATTCAGCTCACTTGAAGAGTTTTGGCTGTCTTTCTGAAATTTAAGAATAAACTAATTGTGTATCGTATGCAAAAGATTGGCCTGTACCAGACAAATGGAAAACACTGTTAATTTTATGAGTAAATTGATATAGCAGTTGAACATGCTGTATATTAATGTATTCTTTGCCTACAAAAAATTCTTCTTTGACAGAAACACACCAAGACAGAATAATTTGCAGTTTAAACAAAATATGTAAGTAAGTGTGTTGCATAGACAGGTACTTTTTCTATTCTATTGAAACAAAAACTTATGTAAACTTTGACACTTCTACTGTTCTTTTTTTCTCCTTTAAGTTATAGTGACCTCATTATAAAAAATGGCTGCATATTTATATTTCCTGAAATAAAAGTATAAAAAGTTTACTTAATATTTCTTCATTATCATTGCATACAGAGGGTAAGTCTGGCTAAACAGCATATTTTTTATAAAACTTCTGGCCAATGCCAAGTAAAATCCCTCGACACATGTATTTGATTTCCCTGTTGAATAGAAGCAAACATGCTTATTAATTATAATAACTCTGTGATTCTTTAAGGCTGTCATATCAGTCTGGTTGTACAGTTAGACAAAGATAGCACAGCTTTGACTCAGCATGTCACTTCTTACCTTGCCAAGCACGAGAAATGAAAGTAACGAGATTTGCAAAATGAAATATTGCCTGACAGTAACCTGACTTCCAGACTGAAGAATCCTGCTATAAAGCCACTTTGACAAGAAGTGTATCACTCTTAGGACCCTTCAAATTAGTGGAGTGATGCAGCTTTATTATCAGACATTGTTCACTTCATCATAAACGTCTCACTGCCACTACACCTTATGTGGGAAAGGGGCTATATAAAAGCATACTATATTCCAATCTAATTCACACAATGGCTTTCTTGGTAATTAAGATCCAAGTACTGTTAAATTCCTAGGGATTTTCTATTACCATTATGAATCAAATTATTTAAAATGGCTACATTAAAACAGTTGGTGTCACTGCTTAAGAAGAGGAGTGGAAAGGTATCTTTGAAAATGAAGAAATAAGATTTATTTAGAGATTCAATTTATTGCAAAGTGACCACCCTGAATTGATCCGAAAAAATAGATGGAAAGGAGATCTCTATAACTTTTCAGCTGATGGCAGTATGTCTTTTAAATCCAACATTAAAAACCTGTTCAGTGGTCATAAATATAAACCAGAAGAATACATTTTGCAATAAAATGCTTGGTGCTGCTGCACAGAGACTGGAATTTGACAGTGACAATTGTTTTAGTGATGCTTTAGATTTTTTTAGGGAAATTATTCACTCTGTCCCTTATTGCATACTCTGTACCCGAGAATGGATGTTTCCATACAGAGAAATATTCATAGCGGTAACTTGAAGTCCAAAATTCACTCCCCTCCCTACCAGCCATGCTACCTAGCTTCATAAACCCCTTACAGAAACCTAGAAAACTCTTTGTCTTGTTTACTGGAAGAAGGAAGGAGACTTCTTAAGGTCTTTATGACGTGAAGGTATACAGTATAAATGTCTCACGTGCAGCAAAGCTCTCATTTGAGGAGTCTAAAGACTGCAATATTCTTCAGAAATAAATGCATAAACCAGCATATTCAACCCAAAAACAGTCCCCAGGCTAGTTAGTACTTCTTGAAAAACTACAAGAGAATTGCTCATACAGTTTTGTCATTCCCTGTCTCTGTTCTCCATATACCATTTCCTCAGGTATTTATATAAATTGATAAAATCCCTTCAAGCCTTATCTTCTTCAGGCTGAGCATGTCTCTCAGCACTTCCTCATAGGAGAGATGTTCCAATTCCTTAAAAATCTTAGTGGCCTTTTGCTGGACTCTCCAGTATGTCCATCTCTCTTTTGTACTGAGAAGCCCAGAACTAGATTGAGTACTCCAGGGTGGGGTGTCACCAGTGCTGAATAGAGGTGAAGGATCACCACCTTCAACCTGCCAGCAACACTCTTCTTATTGCAGCCCAGGATACTATTGGTCTTTCTCTCTGAAAGGGCATACTGCTGGCTTATGTTCAATTTGTGAATCCATCAGGACCATGGATCTTTTTCTGTGTAATATTTGTGTACCTTCAAGTAGATGATGCAGTTGCAGTTGAGACTGGGTTCCTAGAATATCTCTTCTTCATTCAAATTGCTGTTATTATTGCAGTTGCTTATTACACTTGCATTATTTTTGCAGAATTATCAGACTCTCTGATAAATGAATCCTCTAAAAAACTGACAATATGGAGCTTTTAGTTTTAGCTCCAACAATTGCATTATTTTGCAGTTGGAAAACGGTGTGGAGTATTTTTAATTTTTATTTTAATTTTGGTTTTTAAACTCAAGGAGTATATGTCCACTCCCTGAAATTCAGAGAGCTCTCAGCTGCCTTACAGCCACCTCATTCTTCTAAAGAGTAAGTCACTTCTATTAAGTCTGATGCACTTTCACACAAAGGAACTAGTTCCCTGGGTTCCTGTGGAGTCCACTGTATTTCCGTGCCTCTTAACAACCATTCCTATGATGCTTCTAACTCTGAAAGGTAAACCGAGTGTACTGCTGTATTAATTGTGCATTACTTTAACCCTTTCTAATGTTGGTGTGTTTGTACTCATTGGAGTCCCTGTGCTGTGAGCTTCAGTAATGTTGGGTAAGAACTTGACTTTTTATGGCCACTACAGTAACACATAAATGAATTGCTGAAATGAGTCACAGATCTTTCCTCTGTGCTCTGATGAGCCATTACACCTCCAGTCTCCAAATAACTCATAAAGTTCTTATTTCTGCATATTTTAAGGACATTTCTTCAAAGACTCAATGAGGTGATAATTTATGTTGACTGGCACTAGATACAGGGACATAAGTCTGCTAATCCTCTCTCATGAAGAACTTCTTCTCCACAAAAGAGGAGAGGACAAAGTTATGCTTTCAGGTGTAGTCATCACACTGCCTCTCTGCCTTTCCGTAGAAAGAACATGCTCTAATGTAGCTGCACACAATCTGGCATGCTTTCCAGCCTCTCTTTTTCTTAAAAGCAGCTTGTTATTATTTGCAAATATATTGAAAGAGAGAAACTATACAGCTTTAGTTACTTTATTTGGGCTACTGACAGACCAACTAATCTTGACCAAAATTATGCTCAAATTTCTGTTACATCCTCTGTAACCACTCCTCACTTCCTGTCACAGCCAACAAAGAAGAGTCTGCAGAAGAAAAGCTGGCTGACCCCTCAGGCCTTTCAATGCAAAGTCAGATTCTGTAGAGTAAAAGTGCCATCATAATAGCAAAATATAACTGGTCAGCCTTTGCCCTAAGCCAGCTAGGGCCCTAACAGACCTTCTCTCCTGTCAGTGCTGCTATTGCTATGGCTTCAGAAAAGGAGAGAGCTGAAATGGTGAACCCATCACTAGTTCTTGTCTGTCCTACTCTTTGGTTAGTTTAAATAGCTAGTGGCAGGACAATTGTATCCCTTCTTCATCTACCTAGGGAGCCCCTGGTGGTCTAGGGGAAAGGCGCTGCGCTGTCACCGCAGAGACCCGGGTTCGAGTCCCAGTCGGGGCCCCTCCCCGGGCAGATGGAGCTCGTTAGCCCTGTAAGGCAATCCATCTACATCCTGAGGACCTTGCTGCCACCGTCCAAGCTCGCTTGGCCCTGGCAGATGAACCTCAGGATTAAAGGGTGGGCTCAGTTCCATGCACACTGTGTCTCACCTAAAAAATCCAATGCGCAGGCTGGAAGGTGTAAAGACCTTCCCCGGTTCTTCGTTCGCGAAGACTGGCCATTCATCTACCCAAAGTCCAAGGTCCTAACTCAACTAAGAATCCATCACCCTTCTCTTCACTCTTGTGTCTTCTCATCCTAACCTAAATCTAACTAGCCTAAAATCCCCCTAACTAATGGGTATCACAAAAGGAAGAATTTACTGAGGTCGCATTTGAGAGGTATTCACACCTCCTTGTATTTAGATAGGATGAATAATAGATAATGAGGCAACACAGTCACCACTAGAGAGAGCTCTGATACTAGAATTATGATCAAGTCCTATTTTATTTAAGTTCTATTGCAGAGTTCGGGGCCGGTTCTTTGAACGGATGAAGTGTCAAAAAGAGAAAAGTAATACAAAAGAGAAGGAACTGCAGTGTGTTAGGGAATATTTTAGGCTCAATATTATTGGACTGTGATTGGTCTACTGAAAGGGAAGAGAGAGTTTTTCTAGTTTGGACTCTTTCCACTTTAATTCAGCAGTTTTTTGACACTCCACTTGCAATACTTATTGCTGCTCAGCTTCTCTGCTTCATGGTTTATTACTTGATATTGCTTTCAGGAGAATATAAGAAGAAAATAGAATACTGGAATTTTTGGGGAAAATGATTTATGAATCATTCCATTTATTGGTGGTTTATACTTCAGTAAAGTTTATGCAATTTTCAGAACTTGGTACATCCATGTATTTTGACTTTATAAATGGAAGGTACATGTATTCTTCTTTCATTAACACAAAAAAATAAGTATATCTGAGATACCAACACTGTGCAATAATCTTTGTGCCTTCATTGTCATAGTCCAATACATCTCTGCTGAATGNCCTTCCTTCCTTCCTTCCTTCCTTCCTTCCTTCCTTCCTTCCTTCCCTCCCTCCCTCCCTCCTTCCTTCTCTCCCTCCCTCCCTCCTTCCTTCCCTCCTTCCTTCCCTCCTTCCCTTCCTTCCTTTTGCCCCCTGTATCTAAAACTCATTGTCATGTGCTTATATAGGAGGTCAGGGACTAACCCACTGATTTCCATGCCAAATGTGTAATTTACTTGTAAAACTTTGTGAGTTTTTCTCTCTCTCTGAGTTTTTTTATCCTTTCAACCACACACGTTTACAATTCTTAGGTGCTCCCTTACCCTTAAGGGTGGTGTGTCACAGACTGCAGAAAACACATCAGGCAAAATGTGGATTATGGGCATTTACATAAGACATGATCAAGTGAAACTTAAAGCAAAAGCAGATGTAACCTCTGAAGGATTATCTTTAGTATATGATAAAAGGTTGGGGTGGTTTTCACAGTGTTGGAGAAAATAAAATTACTAACACTTTTAAAGCAAAGAAAAAGAGGGGAGGGGAGGGAAGAGGGAAAGGGAAAGACTGTTCCATGTAAATTTAAAATACATCACTGGAGAGAAAATTGTTAATCAATACATCTATGTGCATTTAGAAAATATCAGGATAATGAGAAGCAGCAAAAATGGCTCTTTTGTGAATAAATTGCAACAAACCAAGCTCTTTGCCTCCCTTAGCTGATAAAAGGGAAACAATGGATACCACCTGTCATGAAATCTGGAATCATAGAATCATGGAATCATAGAATCATAGAATCACTAACTTTGGAAAACACCTTTAAGATCATCACGTTCAACTGTCAACCTTACACTACTTCCATGTTCAGTATTGACTATAATATAGTTTTGTTTAAGTTATATATATATACTTTTATTTAGGACATTCTCAGCTCCTACAATCTGGAGGAACATGTGACAGATGAAACCACCATGAGGTAAGTGTATAAATGGGTAGTAGGATAATGCCCAGCTTTGCAAACAACTTAGAAACCTCATCATGAAGAAAAGGGGGAAACAGTAGGAAAGGTTTCAGTGGTATATTTGAATTAATCTTTCAGGCTCAAACATACTCTCATTTTATCCATAGATATATTGGAAGTCTGAAATTAAGTATATTTACTACCTAGAGAAGGTGGCAGAACATGCGTGTGTGTATGGAAGGAGGGGAGAGATGACATATGACAGCCATCCAGTTGATCAAAGGCCCACAATGTGGGTAGAGGTCTCACTAGCCCGTAGGTGGGCCAGTGGGCAGCAGGGACTATTGCTTTCCCTCCCAAGGTGCTTGAACTCTGCTTCCAGATGATGCAATGGCAGTCACTGTTTCATCTGTAGTCTCCTGCCTAAAAATCTCCGTGAAACAGTCCCTTAGAAGCAAGTGTAGTGCACAGAAGGAGAAAAATGTGTAGTGTCTTGGAAATTACAAATGAAAGTAGCAGGTTTAAAAAATTATGGTTTATCTATCTAAAAAGCACCAGTTTTACATCTGTAACCATTACCTCTTTATAGCATCTTTTATAAACAGGTTCTTAAAATACTCATGCGTTTCTCTTTGCTAAAAAATGCAAAACAAACCTGAGATTTGAATTAGCTCACTTGAGTCAATAATATTATACTGATTTAACCTGGTTGAACATCTGTACAAGGATTGTATATACAGGGCTATAACACTATTCAGTAAAACCAAACACATAATACAGCTTAGCTACTGTAAGCAAGAAAATCATGTCTCTAAAGAGGTTTTAGTAATGTCTGGTGAACTGCAGTAGTTTAAAATATAGCTATTGTCATGTATTTTACCTACTCTACAATCCTCATTTGTGTAGACTGACTTTCATATGAAAAATTCCCAGAACTGATATTTGGAAGTAAAGATTTAAGCATTCATTTTTCACATTGCTGATGTTTTCAACAGATTAATGACATTGTCTTCGTTTACACCAGGAGACAATAGGGATTAAAAAAATATACTCCATTATAATTACATTGAATTAGAATTAAAGTAGATAGAAGTGAAAAGTAAAATATGTAATCAAAAATTTATTTTCAAGGAGGTTTCAGAAAGAGACAAAAAGTGAGGCAAAGGAGTACCAGAAGGAGTGTCTGTGATGTAGAACCTGAAGTCTGTCACATCATCAGCAAAACTGTATTTGAATACAGTAAGGCTTTATCTCCATACATTAAAAAAGCAGCAGTCAGTGTCCTAAAGGGATTGACTGCCTAGTTTGAATGCACTTTCAGTAAACATTTAGACTCTTGGAGGAGACTTATGAAAGAGGGAGGAAAATGCAGGCGCTGAATCCTGCAGGTAACAAGGAAACCAGAGCCATTTTTGCCTATGAAAGAGGGTCACACTCTTAGACTAGGCTAGAATAGAATAGACCATTTCATTTGAAAGGGACCTACAGTTATAATCTAATTCGACTGCCTAACTAATTAAGGGCTGACCAAGGTAAAGTACATAAAGGTATAGCTGTCCAAATGCCTCTCAAAAACTGACAGGCTTGGAGCAATTGAACATCTCTTTAGGAAATCTGTTTTCTTGATTTGGGTTCCTGTGAAAGGCTTGAAGATTTCCTTGTCAGCCAAAGTCTGAAAAGTGGGAAATTCATGGACACCACGGTGGAAAGTGCACATGCAATTTAAAGCTAGTAACTCAGGGCTGTTTCTGTCACACAAGTGGGATGCAAACATTTATTTCAAAATAAATGGAGTCAGGGACTTTGAGATAGGAATAGAGACACGAAAGTACCACTAGTTTCACAGCTTTAACCACTACCTTTTCACAACATCTTTCATAAACAGATCTTAAGATGCTCTCCAGTTTCACTTTGGTAAAAAATGCAAAACAAAACTGAGATTTGAATAAGCTCGCTCGACAGAGCAGAAGAAGAGCAACAGCAACTAGCAGACCTGTAGGACTAAGGCTTAAAAATAAATCGTGGAAGGAATTAATGGCCAAGTTCTGACAATATTCTAGGGTCAAACACAAGGATTAGATGCTTTTTAAATTAGGTGGATGAAGAAGAAAGAAACTTTTAATGATTTGAACATTTGAAAGACAGACTGTAAAGATAGAAGAGTTAACAGCATGTGAATTTCCTAACCTAGATACAAACTTGTAATTGTATAAACATTTATTTAAAGTTAGAATTTGGTGTATATTTGACCAAATCTTATTGGGATTCTTAGTCTTTACTTTCAGTTTTAAACAAATTTCTATGCTTTCCAGCATAAGAACAAATGAATAGCTTCATCTGTGCAACTGCATGTGTACTCAGCTGTAATTTGCCTACACAGAATAAAAATTAGTTTTGTAGCCGGCATTATTTTCTTGATATTTGTTGTCCTTTACAGGTATATTTGGCAGCATGTAATGTTAGCTTTTCAAGCTTGAGTAGCAACCAATTCTAACTAAAACTATACTCTTATAAAAAAACCTTTAAAGGTTCAGAACCAGATAGCAAAGAAGAGAGAATGTATTGCACTTAGTGGCCCTGATTTTTAACCCAATCTCAAGACATAAGAAGGCATGGATTTTTAATATTTGAGTAGGTCTACCAAGTTCTAAATATTTAGGACTGGTCTATAGCAAAACTACATGTGAAAAAGGAGAGCCTGAAAACAGAAGGATGTGAAGTACCATAAATTAGTTAATTTGGAAATGGGAAGAAATCATGAAACATGAGGTCAGAGAATAACACAAACTAGTAGGAAAGACGTCTGATGAGAATGTACCAGATATTGTCTGGTACATATTGTCTGTCTATTTCTGAGGCAGCTGACAGTATTGTCAAACCCCATCTATCATGACAGTAAGGAATGCAAACAGATATTTATTAAACATGGTGAATTTGTAAGACAACACAGTTTTTGATGGTACAAGATGCTGAAATTTTGGAGATCTTGGCCAGCAGAAAATGCACCAGCTGTTGAACAGGTGAAAATTCTGGACAAGTTTGGAAGAAAACTCAAATATAAGTCAGCTTTGGAAATTTTCCAGCTATTAAAAAGGTGTGAGAAATCTTCACAACAACTTCACTATTGCAGTCAGTCTTTGTTCTGTCACACTTACTTAAAGAAAACATCAGAAAATAGAATGTTTTATCTTTAAATGATTTATTTAGAACTTGAAATTCATCTCTTTGCTGTACTTCTGTCCCTTTCAGTCCCTTTTGAATGTTTTGTTTGTTTGTTTGTTTTGATTAGCTTGTCAAGAACAACACTCAAAAATCTGAAACAAAGTATTTATCATAGTGCCATTTTACTTTCCCAAACCATTTCAAGGCAGAAGAGTCTGGTTTCTTACAAATTCAAAGTGGTTTTGCCAGCACTCACTGTAGTTCACCTATTTGAAAAACATTTTATTGACAGTTTTTACTTAAACTTGGGCAAGAGAAATGTTAAAGTACCTTGTATACTGACTGAGGCACAACTATTTTAAAGTCTAATTTATGTTCAATCTCCTTTTTTGATCCCTATTACTGTGCACTTTGATTTTATTCAGTGTATTTGTCCTCTGAACAGAATGGAGGAGCAATTATTACACTGAATTCATAGAGCATGCTGAACCTTGCTAACACTCCATTCACCAGACTAACCTATTTCAACCACTTCTTTCTCTTTGGTCTCTGACTAGGACAGTGGTTTTCTGTGTTACACCCTTATTAGGAGAAAAGAGGGGAAAACAAGAACAGGTTTATTGCATCTCTTCAGGTTCACAACTGTTTCTCCTTCAGCAGCAATACTAGGAAATTGTAAACACATATAAACCCTTTTAGAGTAAGTACAGTCTCTTAATTAAAACCATTCTCTTTCTTAAATATAGCTCTCTCAATTTTAATCTAGTAACACTTTGCCCTGGTGGCAGGTATCCAGATCCATCGTTACAGTGCAAGATGATTCAGTTGCTTTCTAGCCCCACAAGACTCTCTACTTTATCAAAATATGGCAGAGGAGAAGACAGGAAGTAAAATGATGAGGGAATAATTGAAACACAGGAGCTAAACATACCAAAAACAAGAAAGCTGACTCGGTCAGTAAGTCAGAACTGCTGACTGAAGTAAACCTCAATACCAAATAGCTTGGTATTTCCTAAGGGAGCTGTGCAAAAATGGCTGATTGGCAAAGAGGCAGAAAAAAGAAAAATTGATTCTATCTTCAGGAAAGGCTATGAAAGACACAAATTTTCCCTAAAGTCTATATTGCGTATGGCTTCTTGTAGGCACCATTATTTTTCTTGTTTACTTAAGACTTTTTATTCTTAGTCATTAAACTAAATGAACTAAACACAAAAGTAGTAAATGGGTAATATTTTGCCTAAATGAATGCTAACACACAACCCTTTTTCCCTTAGTTCTGATTTTGATTAATTTTTGAATAGTAATATTAAGAAAATAAGATTGACAATACCACTGTTACTTGACAATATGGGTTTTTTTCTTCCTAACTGCACATTATTTCCTGAGCTATGATGTGCAGTCTATCACTGTTCAGCATTTTGACCAGATCAGTAGGATCTGAAAGTCAGTCAAACCTTCAAAGTGCTAAATTACTGGACTGAGTTCTGTCCTTGATAAAGGATAACAATATCACCACTCATGTAACTGACATGCTGATTCGTCTCAAACTGCGGGAGTGAGCTTTGGGAACCCTGCAGAAGTTCCTAACTAGTCTTTCCCATCTGGAATGATCTCTGAAGGTTATGCAAAAAATGAATAAAGACACTTCTGTGATTGCTGCGCATGCCAATTCTGCTCTGCTTCAAGGATATGCAGAAGAACTCTGATTCTCAGATTACCAACCCTATTACTCTTTCTTCTGAAAGATAAACTCCTTTCTTTTAAATACATCTCTAATAGATACAAGCTGCTAATCATCTAAACTAATACAAAGTTCAGAGAAAATAGGCCAGTGTACTTTTTTTTTTTTTCCTGAGGGAAGGTAATATGAATAAATTATCCCTCAGTATATGTAAAACTTAAAGAGAAATTTTGGAAACAAAGGGGAATAGAGCATTAAAAGCTTTAGGCATCAGGATATGTGCGAATATTATCAATACCCACAGTTTTATAAAGCAGCAAGTTATTAACATTCTTTTTAGGGATCTGGTACTGATATTTTCAGGCTGAAGAAAAGATGAGGGACAAGATAGGTTTTCTTCCGTAGTGGAAACCCAAATTTGCCAAGGAATTAAGCAACAGCAATGATAGCAAAAGAATCAAATAAACAAGGTAACAAAACACAACAGGAAAAAATCCAGACATGCTGGACAGTTTGGTTTTATTCTGAGCTGAATTCAGAAACAGTAAGTCTCCCATCTCTACATTACAACATTTGATCATATTTTAAAAGCGTATTTCTACCACCTGTTCTTAGACTGATGAGCACCTGCACGATTGCCATTTTATCAAGGGAACTATCAGTATTGCAAAGCAAATCACAGGGTGAGCAGTGGTGGCATCAATGAATATCAGTAGTGGGTGGACTGATGATCCAGCGCTAGGATGCCTGCCACTTTCAGTAATCAGGATTCAATTCCTTGCTCTGCCATCAGCTTCTACAGCAATAGAAAAGTCACATAAGTTAAATATATTTGGAAGATGCAGATAGATGTGAGTTCAGTCTCGAAAAGTTTTTAACTGAGCACTCTGGAAGCTATTGAGAAAGAGTAGTCAAGTGCTGCTAAACTAAAACTCGTTGGCTTTCAGGAATCGTGTGCCACGCCACGTCAGAGCAGCCGTTTAGCTTCTCTTCCAGAACTGGCTCATATGCTACCATATGATGGCACAGTGAGTTCACATCATAGACTCTCAGTAATCTCATACTATTCCAATTTTTGAGTTAGCATATTTGAAGAAGTGATTTCTTTTTATTTGAGACATGATAAATCACCATAACTCATCATCTGCGTGCTTCTATTCTTTGGCAAAGTCAAACAGTAGGAGTCGTGAATAGTTTCCCTTAAGCCGTGCTGTGTTATTTATCACTGTGATAGCTAATAAACCACTCTGAATGGCTACATTACACAGGCAGTTTCTGTGAGTCACCTGAAAGCCTCCATTGCCCTTTAGAAACACCAAAGCCAACACCAATCTGGCTGGTCTAGCTGACAACAATGGGAATTCTTCTATAAGTCAGATGTGAAGTTAGGTGGTAGGAGGGGACAAATGTTCAGTATTGCCTGTTGTTTCACTTCAGCCTAAACCACAACCTTGTCCAATACAAACCCCCTGTTTTCCTGTGAGGAAGCTACAGACATGTGACACTGTAGCCATTTCTCTTTCATTCAGACTGAGGTTATATCAACTGTCCTAAGCCTTGTAATGATTGAACTTTGAATGCATGGGATTTCCTTACTTTACAAAGGCAGGGTTTTTTTTAAACAGATGTAAGGTATAAGAAACATATGGGCAGTAGTTTAATACTGTAAGCCTTTTTTTTTTTTTTCTTTTTTTTTTTTTTTTTTTTTTTTTTTTTGTTTTTTTTTTTTTTTTTTTTTTTTTTTTTTTTTTTTTTTTTTTTTTTTTTTTTTTTTTTTTTTTTCTTTTTTGTGGGATTTTTTGAAATAATGATTATGGGGAAACAAAGAATTTTCATTCTGATATTTTCCATTGAAATAAAAGAAAGTAACGAAAGCTAGATAGTTGTGCTTTTATGAGGAATAACGTTATATCAGTTTTAACTGGTTAAGATTGCATATTTATCCTAATTCTCTATAATAACCAACTGGATCTAAACAATATGAATCTTCAAGCCAGATGGGGAACATGTCTTCCAAGCTCTATCATATAATAAAAATACTTTTTTCTCAGACTTTTTTTGCTTTTATCTCTTTCCTCAAAGTAGCAGCTAAGACTTTCACGATGTATTTTGTGAATTTTGGGGTTTTATGTCATCTTTGTTTAATAAAGGAGCTTTGGGGTTTTTTTTAGTACTATTTTCTCTCTCTATCTCTCTGTCTCTGTCATACATCTCTTTTATGTGGTAAACTAAAGATTAAATACTAGCAAAAATATTATTTTAATATGTACAGCTGAACACCACTTATAACTACCTGTCACCTACAAATATGTCAGAAATTGACAAATTAGGGAAACATCTAAATCCTGTTACATGTCAGGTTGTTCCTTTATGAACCTGTTTTTTCATCTTCACAAAGAAAACAGTAGGAACAGTATGACATACTCTGACAGAGATTACTAGATATGCTACCACAGAGTCAAACATGCATTAACATTAGAATTGTTTGAATTATTTATGGAAATAATCACCTTTCTGAATCAAATTCTGTCTTTATATTTTTCCTGGTTATCATGATCATTCACATATTAGTGTGAAGATTTTTAAGCATCTGAAGTGCTTTTGAATATTGAAGGTTGATCATATATTACATATGATATGGCACAGCTTGTCTAGTTCAGATGGTACTTTTGTTTCTGTTGACTTGATATATGAGCTATGTAAGTAAAAAAAATAACAATCACTAGTTACAAATGTAAAAAGAACTCTCTTGCTTTATATCCCCTAATTCTTATTCAAAGAAACCTTTTTTGAAACTGTTTATATCATTGAGCTTGGTGGAATAACAGCATAAAATTTATGAAGATAAGGTCATTCACAAAATCTCCTCTCCCCTTCCCTCCCCTCCCCTTCTTTCTCCTCTCCCTCCTCCTCTTCCCTTCCCCTCCTCCCCTCCCCTCCCCTCCCCTTCATTCCCCTCTCCCCTCCCTTTTGGTCTTGGTCTTGCAGTAGGTCTGGTTCAAGTGATTTTACTAGGAATGTCACTGTATATTATCAGATACAATTCAAGTAGGTTATCCACTGAAGTAGGAAAGAATAGATTAAGCAAATGTAGCATACAGATATGCAATTGTAAGAAAGAGAAGTACATAAAAAATGAGGAAGTTAGAGAAAAAGCAAAAATCTGAAAGGATAAATCCCAAAAGGAAGAAAACTCGAGTTAAAAATACTGCATTAGAAGATTAGGAAAAACTAAAAGAAAAAACCAAACCAAAACAAAACAAATAACAATGAGAAAGAAAAACTGCCCAGTAAAACACCTGCTTTGTTCAATAAAAAAAGTTTAAGAGACTATCCTACGGAAGACACTGGCATTTAAAAATTGGACAGCTTTTTCAATGGAAGAGAAAAAAAGAAAATCCATAATACATAACAGGTCAAATAAAAGCAGGAAATTAAAAGAGTTAGAAAAGAACTTGAAGAGCATCTTGCAAATGATGCTCAAAATGATAATGAAAAGTTATTAAAATACATCAAAATCAGCCTGCTAGGGAATTGGTGGAACTGTTTGATGATAAGAGGTTTAAAAGGGGAACTCATGAATGATGAGGCTGTAGTGGAGAAGTTCAGTGAAATACCGCTTTCACTTTTACTAAATGTACAAGATGCCCACACCTTGATACAAATTCTTCGAATCAAATAGATCAGAGGAAGAATGCAGGAAAGCCAAAGAAACCTGAAAGCAAAGATTTCATTGTGGGCCAGTTCCCTTCTCCCTGGCTCTGCAGAGACTGAAACCACCCAGCGTTATCTGTGGCCCTGGTCTGCACTGCAGTGTTTGGACTTGATGTGTTTGGAAACTGAGTGATTAACCCTTGACCAAAAATGGATCTGTTTCATAGATATATGGGCCATCCTTCTTCCAGTAATCACCTAAGTTAACCTTAGCTCCTGGACTTACCCTCAAAATCTTCATATTTCTCTTGGAACAGGTACTTAAACAAGGACTGAAGCAGTGCTCCTTTGGCCTCTTCCTGGCAAAAGTAGCTTTAATTTCAGCAGCACATTGCAACCACAGTTTGAGGTAATTAATTCTTCCTCTGGGTGGCAGTCTATGTGCCTAAATAATAGGTTTTTTACTTCCAATTTCTCTGCAATTTGCAGTAACTGGTAAAGCATTAGCTGTTGAAGATTCTACAGAATATCTAAACAGGACAAAGGAAGTCCCTTAGAGCAATAACCCTACTTATACGTCAAACATAGTTAAACAAGTCTCTCAGCTACAGAATTTCATGATCAAATTGGTGTCTACATATCCCCTGCAGCTATAGAGCTTAACAGAAAAACCTCCATAATGAGTAGGGAAAAATAAAAATAAATAAAAAAATTAAAAAATAATTAAACAACAACAAAGCAAACAAAAAAAATGCCCAAATGCCAGTAAGTAGGTGTTGGTAAAGAGAATTGATTCAAACCCACAGGATGCTGCCTTTGTTCATCTCTGTCTTTCCCCCTAAACTGGTATAGGATCAGGAGCACAAGCTTCTTACCTACAAATTATTTCTGAACATGCAGTTCAATCTTGGTTTCTATATTAAATAAAATCATAGTTGACATTGTTAATTCGTCCAAACAGCTGGACAAAATAGAGTAAGATTTTTTCCATGTTTCAAAAATCACTAGGGGAGCTTATTATAAGAACAACTGTAGCAGAAAGAAACTCAAGTTATAAATAAGGTAGCTATTATGAGAGAGAAATCTATAGATCAATATGTTTTGTGCAGAGCTTGAGACAGTGATCTGTAGTGCTTCAGTCGCATACACATTTTAGAGAGATCTTATTATCTTACAGATTTTAAAAAAATTGTATTATGATTTTATTTCTTTAAGAGTAATGATCTGAGAGGTCACTAGCCAACTCATATTTTTGGGGAAGACTACCCTATCCTTTCTAAAAGGAGGGATAATGATTATAGAAACAGGCTCTTTTTTCCCTGAATTATATGCAGTCAGCAAAACATAGTCTTGTGATTGAAGTATTGGATAAGAATCTTGATGATTTACATTCAGTTGCTAGGTTTGACACAATATTTGTAGACCATTGTGGGCATGTACTTTCTATGAGATTCAGTTCACTTCCTTTTTCCCAGCTTTAATGTAAGCATCAAGGCTCTATCTATTATCACAGGAAATATAAGTACTTTCAGAAGGCAGCTCCTTGCTTCCTAGTAAGCCTAGCTTCTGGGTGGCTAAAATTAAAGAGATGGTCTTCAGATCTCCATTCTTAGGAAGAAGAGAAATGCTAAAGATATTTAAAGCTGAGCAGTTTGTAACATTTTGCACGGAGATGAATACTCAGTACTTGCCACTATCCTGGCAAAACAGACTCTTTGCAGGTTGGCTCTGAGACAGCAGCATGGAAAACTCGTTTAGTTAAAAGATACTCTCACACATGCATGTCACTTATAATGCAAGTTCTCCAATGATCTCCTGTGGGAATGGAGCACAAACATTCTCTCTGAGCTTGACAATATCTCCATCAGAGGGTAAGCATCTGTGGCTTCCTTCATGTTATGCCTGGTGGCTTGGCCTGTGAGATGGACTCCTCTCATTTGCTCATTTGCTTTTCTGAGAACAATCTCCGATAAAAAACTAAACAGTTTTGGATGAAGCTCAATTCAGAGGGGAAGCAAGAGATCCCAAGAGCATCTTTTTCATCCTGCCACACCCTGAACTTTCTCCAGCATTATATGCCTGAGATCAAGAGAAGATGATTCCACAAGTAGAAGAGAAATATAGCTCAGCTTAAAGCTATTCTCTGCTTTGGGCTCTTTTGGGGCTCATTTATGTTGCTAGACTCTTCTCTGATGCTTTATGCTAGCTAGGATGGTAATGATTTTCTTTCAAACTACTAACTTCGTTCCAAAATCAAAGGACAATCATGTTTAGCTTTCCATTTTCCTGGCTAGGCTTATCCTGCTCAACTAGATGGTGTTTCCTGCTTTTACTCAGATAAGATATGTAATTACTTGGTAAAATTTAAATGTGATTTCTTTAATTTCTGATTCTAGGCTTTTCATAACTACATAAAAATTTAATGTCTCACGCGATAAAGACTGTATACTCACAATGCTCTTATGGAATACCCTGTGTTATGGGCACAGAATGGAGGTATGAAGAGTTTGTCTAGAGATGATATTCTAAGAAGCATAAGCCTGACCAAACCCAAAGTTACAGTATTGGTGTGGCAGCAAGTCCAACTTCATAAACCTTTCTGAGAGAAAGTATGTGTTACATTAAGCTCAACACTGCACTAATGCAATCATAAGGCTTTCAGTCATCTCAAAATGCTCAAACGTAAAATTGCACCTCTGCTTAAGTTAGAACCCTAAGATTAGAGCATATTTAGGTTCAAAGGAAGTTTGGGAGGTCTTTGGTCCAATTACCTGCTGAAAGTAGTGGAGTAAAATATTACATCAGAGTAGGTTTTTCAGGGCTTTATCCGTACTGATCTTGAAAATTTCAAAGGCTGGACAGTGCCAGCTTCTCTGGGCAATGACCCAGTGCCTGACAGTGCTCATAGCGAATAACTTTTTTTCTCCATATCAAGTCAAAATCTGTCTTTTCCTAGTTTGTGTTTATTGTATCTCGTCCTCCTGCCATTCACTGCTGTGAAGAGCCTGGCTTGGACTTACATTTCAGCTTAATATTCATTTTTAAAATAAGTAATGCATATGACAAATTATTCAAAAGGGTTGGTACTATTTGAAATATTACTGATGCACTCGTAAAATTCTTGTGGTCAAAACATGAATTGAATATCTGAATAATAGGAATGGAGACAGTATGTCTTGATTTCCCGGTTGTGTGCCTTACCTATTAATCAATTTGACTACACTGACAAGACCTTGTATTTCAGTGTCACATATAGTTCACTGTTGCTTTTCATAGACTATCCCAAGATGGAACCTCAGTTAGAAGAGGGTTACTTTTTCCTTTTGTACACCTTCCTTCTCCCTCCATTTACTCTTTTGTTGTTGTTATTCTTTTGTAGTTTTATTCAATTTTAAAGCTCCCCACTTCACTCTCCTTCTTAAAGAGATTTTCAATTAGTATCAATCCCTCTCTCTTTATGTTATTTGGTTTCTTTGCTCTCTGCCTAATGATACCTTTTTGAAATATAAACCAGGCTTCCTCTTACTTTATTCTGATCACCTTTTTTTTTTTTAAATGTTCCCTTGACCTGTGTCATAATATGTGCACATTTTTTTCCTCTTCTCTCAGTGTTTTAGTCAATGGTTATATGCGTGACTCTTAATTTTTTGTATGTTTGTTTTCTACCTGAAGGTAAAAGACATGGTTTTGGTTTATTACCTTCAGAAAATAATTTCTTCTCAGTGGTAACATTTTAATTTAGGTTTAATTGAAAACTCAACATTGAAATGAGCAATGCGGATCTTATTATATGTCCCAATATTGATTAAAATTAGACTAACACATTTATGCAAGCAACTTTAAGAATTATTATGTCTGAAAACATTAAATCCTCATTGATTCTGTACAGAAATAGCCCATTTAGCATAGAGAAGAGAAGGCTCGGGGGCATCTTATCAGTTTATACCAAAACCTGAACAGACAGTACTAAAAAGACAGAGCTAGGTTCTTTTCAACAGTTCCCAGTGACAGGACCAGAGACACAGAAACTGAAACACTGGATGTTTCCTTCGGACATCAGAAAACACTTCATCAGCATGAGAGTGACAGAGCATGGGCACAGGTTGCTCAGGGAGGTTGTGGAGTCTCCAGCCTTGGAGAGAAGGAATGGAGTTATTCAAAAGCCATCTGGACAAGGTTCTGGGAAACCTGATCTAGGTGGCCTGGTTTGAGCAGAGGGGCTGGACTGGATAATTTCTAGAGGTCCCTTCCAACCTCAACCATTTGGGAGGGGCAGAGGGATGACTGTCTAGTGACAAGTGTCTAAGAATATCAGTCAGATAATAAAGGCTATGTGTCAGACTTTCTTCACTTCTTTATACGTATTTTCTTAAATTTCAGACAGTGTTGTCATTTCATGGTATTTCTATCTGTCAAAAAAATTTGATGATAACCCTAGTGAATAAAAATGTCAATAAAATTAGATTATGTTTTACTTGTGACCTGCTGGAATTTCTAAACAGTGAAATTACTTCACTTACTATTCCCCCATGGAATTGTTGAATGTCACGTGTGTAGTCCTTAAATTACTGGCACAGAAGATTCCCAGTTTACAGCAATTGGAGTTACAGCTATGTATGGATAATGCACATATGGAAAGGAAAGGCTATGAATCATTATCCTACTTTGACACAGATTTTAAACATGAGTCCTTCCCCTTTTTGTTCATTGGAATACTTATTTTCTAAGACTGATATTTCTGAGGAGGTATGAATAGGGATTTTCTGAGGCTGGGCGATATACATGAAGAGTTGTTACCTCTCATTGATTCCAACACTTTGTTAACCTGCTTTGATATCTATGAGTTTATTAAGATGGTATATAACTTGGATCATCTATGTCTGTACAAGGAACTCTGAAGAATGTGAGATTATCTGTATAGGGTGTGCAAATACACGTGTACAACATGCTGTCGTGCTAAATCAAATTCAGTACAGCATTCACAGCTATACTGTATCTTTTCCAATCCCTAGAGGAAAGATATGTATCTGTATAGCTGGTCATCCATAACTCTTCAGATTAGGAGTTACGAAAAGATATTTTTGTAATCTATTTAAAATTGTATATTTAATATTTTTAATACTGTAATAAAAATACTGTTATAATATAATCTATAAATAAAATTTATTTAAAATGTTTTCCTATGAAAAAAATATTTATTTTTAGATTTAAGAACCTGTTTTATATTTAGATTTAGATTTATAAGAACCTTATGCCTGTCTCCGTTTCCTCAATAACCAAAGTTAATCAAGAGAATCATACTAAAAGGAAATAATAAAGGACAATAATTTCAGTTATTAATCTTACTCATCATGTGACCATAAAAGTTATAATCTGAAATGAAACATCTCTAATTAGTTGTTCTTAAAATCATTGAAAATATGGTATTCTCAAACAACTTTCAAACTCCTACACAAACACACTTCTACTGAAGATGTTTCCTTGTATAATAAACGCTGGTGATTTTATAGCAGTTATTTAATTTTCTTTGGCAAGATGTTATCAATGAAAAGATCACTGCTTCAGAATTTCACCTGCAGTTTCTTACGCAAGTATCATCACTATCACACGCAAGCACTAAAGTCTGTGATGGTTTTCATCATCATGATGTTCTTTCCTAGAAAAGGAAGGTTATCTTCTTGCTACTAAGAAGATAATCTAAGAAATTGAGACGTGTATTGTGAGTGCAGTTCAGTATCCTAACCATGACAGAGGTATTCAAAGCGCCCCAAGGCGTCTGGCACATCTTCATAAAGTTGGACAGTGATATATATGCACAAGCTACAGGAGACAAGCAAAGTATCAGCCAGATCCCAGGTGGGATGCAGGTCATCACAAGATACCTATATGTGGGTAAACAAATTGAGTTCTAAATATGACTCGGTGCTGTAGAAGCAACTATATTAGAAAATACTTCAATTCTGACTCTAGTCAATAGGTTATCCCTTTCTGAAACTTATGTTTTCAGAGATAATTCTGCCATTGTAAATAGTCTTGTAGAAGTCGTTGTTTTTAGGATTATTAATGTGATGTACTAAACCAGCAAGAAAAGTATGGTGGAACAGTTTCTTTCCATTTTTTGCAGAATTTGGAGGCCTAGGGGTTAAATTTATTGTTGTGTGGAAAAAGCAAATGCTTTTCTCATAAATACATATTTGCAAAAGAGTTTAGAATACTTTCTCTTTCATCAAACATTATTCTCCTGAATATTCACAGAAAGCAAACAAAAGGGGTTGCAAATACTTGCAAGAACAGATTTACTACATGTAGCTGAACAAGTATTAGTGAATATGGGATATTTTTTCAGTAATCTTGAAGATATTGAGCATTTCCAGGGTAACTAGGAGACTCTGGAAGCCATCTCTCACCTTTCTTGTCCCCTAAAAAACTCCAACACATCTACCTCTCTACTTCTCCGTTCAAGTTGTCTTTCAAAGATAAACAATGTATCGACAGAGTAATAACAGAAGACTTACTGCTCATGAGAGATGTGATCAGGATACAGATCTCAAGAGCTGGATATGTGTTCCAAGGTTCGGACACCTTGTCTAATGTATGAACCCCACAAATCAGAGAAAGTAATGAAACTCAAACACCTGATTTCTCAATGAATCTAAACACTATGGACAGCCTGCCCCTAAGAGATCTCCCATAGATCTCCTTAGATTTCATGTTTGCAGCTCGCATCTCGTCGGGCAACAAACCTGTAAGACCAGCCCTAACTGGTCTGCAGAGCACATACTTTTTATAAAGACTAGCTGTTTCTCCTTACACTTTATTAAAAAGGATTGGAAATATGAAAAAAAAACCCAACAACAACAACAAAAAATTAAAACACTTATCAATGTTTGTTTTTTTCATAGGGGTTTTTTTCTGTACTTTTGTAGGGCTTGTTTCCCCCGCCCTGCCGCCACTTCCTGTGTTCTGTCTTCAGCAGAAAAGCCTTGATTTCCTTAAGCTTCACTTTGAAATTATGCCACTTCTAGCATATATATATTTCTAAAATATCAGATTTCCCTCTGGGGTAAACCTGAACTGTTCATGGACATCTCAAAAATAAATCCTTACCAAGCAAGGAGAAACTTGTAACTTTTCTAATAAATACACTTCAGGAGATGTGCAAAAATTATCTTACAGAAATGTACTTCACCTGTAGGCCACTGGATAATATTCTGGTTTGTGTTGTATCAGTTTGGGTGTGATAACATTGACTCAGAATCTAAACCCATTTCTTTTCCAATCTTTGCAGAGAAATCCAGGAAAACATTAAATACTACATGTCATTAAAGGGTTTCCTGAAGCAACATTACGTCTGTCCTATGATTCTAAAGTCCCTTGGCAAGGATATTTAAGATGTCCTGACTAAGGATTCCCAAATACCTTTCAGGATTGTATGAACACTCAAAAGCCTTTGAAGATATTTTCATTTGACTTCTGATCTATATTTAGGAGGTTTAAAAATAGTGCTAATAGCTATGACAGTGAGCTTTCTCTAATTATGCTTTCAGAACAATCCAGCATATTCCAGTGTCAATCAGTTGCTCATTAAACCTGGTGGTAAATCCATTGCTAATATTACCCATAATAATTGCTATACTTCTATTGAGAGACATTTTTACTGGTTTTAGCAGAGCTTTGCAATATATACTTATAAAAATCTAGGAAAACATTGTAGACATTGGATTGGTGTTTTACAATCTAAAGTAAAAGATCCTTAGTGCAGATATTTGACAAAGGACCCATTAAAGAAATCAATCATGTATCTGTGTCAGAGCTGCTGAATGTCCTAAGTGAATATATATATTCATTTATATATTCCTGCTCGGATGTATCAGAAGGATTTGATACACTATGGTTCAGTTATCCACCTCTATATAAATGATATTGGTGCTCAGGTCAGAAACCTAACTTTGGAGGACTGCCTAGTTAAGCCAACCATCTTTGGGGTTAATGTCTGATAATTAGGTAGGCTGGTCTAACTCAATAAATACCACCCAAATGAGAGATAAGCCAGCCCTGTTTCACGGAGGGGATCATTCTTCAGGCCCAACCTAATAATGTGAATTGTTGAATTTGATGCCCAATTTGGAAGTAGTAAATAAGCAAGCAGCAAGCAACATGAAAAAAGATTTTAAGGGGCAGGGTGCTTCGGTAGTCAGGGCAATTTGATTGCTTATTTCACCAGGATGGGAGATACTTACTTTTTCTTTAATTTCTCTTGAGAGATGAGAGAGTCTCATTATCAGGACCGAGGACTGACCTGTTGGATTGCTATAATCTTACAGGCTATCAAGGGAGCTAAAAGGAATAGTGTGATGGAGGGCAAGAAGTTTAAAGGAAGTGAGATTTCATGGAAAGTAAAGAGGGCCCAAGGGATATCTTGACAAAAAGTAGATATGTAATTAGAAGGTACTACATAAATAAAGTAATATAGGAATAAAGGAATAAGTCATTGTTTGCATACTACAAGGAAAGGGCATGGACAGAGCAGATAAGTGACTGAAGGCAAAAGGGGCAAACTGGTGTGGGAGGAAAATGCAAGAATCTGAGTAATTCCTTGTGTTCCTCTTGAGAAAACAAAATTTTTTTGTATTGTGGGTTTGTTTTGTCTTTTGGGGTTTTTAAATTATTTATTACTCACAAAGACAACTGCAAAATGTTTCTTTTAGAAGCTTTGTTCAGTGTTAACTGGGTTCTCGAAACAGATTCTGTAAAGGTCCTAAAAAGGCAGCTAATGCAATGACAAAAATATGGGGATGTGACAGGATAATATTAACATTGCTCTTATGGGGTAATCACCTTTGAATCTTCTGCTTTTTTCCTCATTGCCTATTGGAAAGGTGTACTATAATCACTAATGTTTCATTAGAAAACTAATGTGTTTTCTAATGAAAAAAACTCTTAAACAATCAAATGACTGTGAGTCACCACAGTCATTTGATGTGAGTTTCTGTTCACCTATGCTGTCCCTAAGGACAGTTTTCCAAGGATCTCATACACTAATTCTTTGAAAAGATTAAAGTTTTCTACTCCAAAGTTCAGGATCCTGACTTTACTCCTCGACGAGCTCTTTGGGACAGGATTTCATAGGGGAACAAAGAGATTGCCTACAACTTCAGACTCTCACCTTTTGGCACTCATACTGGCACATGCAACCAGTATGGTTGCATCAGCAGCTGAAAGTGAATGTGCACTTGCAAATATGGGCAGACACATAATAAAGGGAGGCACATGAAATGCATACAGGCTTTTATCCTCACTCTGAGACAAAATAAACTGCACAGAAGAAGCAAAACTGACAATGACTATCAGGTTCATTCCTGTGTTTAATTTATTTTTGTTTTAAACCTTTTACAAAGAAACAGTATCTTCTCCAATTGTTTGAAAACGTTGTTTGGCCTGATTTCATTTTTATATCGAAGTGGTAAGTAGCCATTTAAAAATTTTAAGTACATAATATTTTACCTACTTAAAGGTGCTTAACAATTATGAAATCACCCACAATTATGAAAACCCACTGATTTTTAAAAGATACATGAAAGCATCCTCTTCTTTTTGTTAAATATACGTTATAGGAGCGCAGACCTCCAAGAGACATATCTAAGAGTTATAAGCAACACTGTCTTTTAATATCTAGTGTTTATCCTCTACAAAGAGGTGATTTAAGAGTCGTATTGAACCACAAAGATTGTGTTTGAGCCGTTTACAAGTACTAATCTACAAATCAGTAGCATGACAGTAATTTTAACTTTCTCTAAGTATCATGTGACTAGACTTTCAGATTTTAATTATAATTTTTTTACTGCAAATGCATCTGTAAAACCACTTGAATAAAACCCCATTTTTAAATCTGTTTTGGAGAGGTTGTAATAAACAGAGAAAGATTAACAACTGCTATTTGACTGCTCTGGACTAAACCAAAATGATAATTCAATGAGAAAATTAATTAAAAAGAACCGGAATTAACAACTCCTACTTCCTGTACTTCATTCCAATTCTGATATTGCTGAGATTATTAGGTCACGCAATCAAGGCTCTTAGTGAGGATGCAAATTAAATATCTGTTCTTGGAGAAGGACTGACTTTGTTGTAAAAAACCTGGGTAGCTGCAGAAATAGTCTGCATGGCAAATTGCTCTGGAAACTCCAATATGAAAATGTAAGCTCTTTAGCAATGTTTTAAGCAAACCTATAAGAAATCATCAAAGCCTCCAACTCCATCTACATATCTAAAAATTTACATGGATTTCCTCAAATTAACACTTTATAACAAAAGAAAGAATATTTTTTTTAAATCCTCAGCTAGCTGTAGCCAAGCCAGACTTCATGTCTGTTATTTCCCCAGTCTCAGACAGGTTAGTTCATGGTGTGCAAGTTTGTCAAAATTTCATTCTGCAGCCATACAATTAAAAGAGAAAAAAAAAACATTTCCCAGTTAAAATATTTTTTTTCATGTTTTTTGTTAATAGATCATATATTGTCTGCATTTCTCTGATTAGTTTCACACAGAAGATACAACTATAGTGAAAGGAGTTTGGAAGATGTGATGGTTCAGACTTGGCTCCCTGCCAAATGTCCAATCCCCCAGTAGCAGTCCCTCTCTTCCCCCTTCCTACTTCCCCCAGGGCAAAGGAAAAAAAAACTATGCTAATTGAAGAACCTGAAAATCAAACTAGTTATATATAAAAAAAATATATATATATTTTATGTATATTACAGTTAAGATGCTATGCACACAGCAAAAGGGAATCCAAATACCCCCCGAAGAGATAGGGAAAGGGGAAAAGGAACAAAAGGGAACAAAAAAAGGACACCGAGCAGATATACGCAATCAAACCTGAGAATTAGTAAAATAACTAGTAAAACAAATCTCACCACGTCCCTTAGAAAAAAAAGGATTGGCAGACACGGCCAGCACTCCCCAAGCCTCCACGTGGCAGCACAGTGGATGCTGCAGGCCTCAGCCTTAGATAAGCGAGACTAATGCAGGGACCTACTGTTCCCGAACTTCGGTGGAAGAGAAGAAGAGCAAAGGCCTCTCCTCCCTTCTTATTTATACCACGATTTATGTAAAAATTGTATGGAATACTAGGAACACTACCCCTTCCTTGGTTACAACCTGATCACCAAGGAAGGCCTGGATTAAAACCACCACAGAAGAACAGAAAAATATTTAATTTATTCTAAAAGCAAATCACTCTTTTGTCTTTCATCAGAAGCCATCCTATTGACACTCACATCCTATCACAAATATATCCCTTACACTTATGGGTTCGTATTTTAGATAACACTAACTATCAATGGATGATAATAACAAATTGTTAGTCTCAACCAACAGCTCAGCTCAACAAATGAGGTTCATACTACATTGAGTGATCAAAGGTGGCGAAATCAAGACCAGGTGCCACAAGACCAGACAGTAAAGCACATATCTGAATTTTCTTGATCTGTGGGTGGTTTAAATCAGACATTGAAATTACTTTTTTGTTTTAAACATGTTATTAGGCAGGACTGTAGACTTCTCTGGCGTACTATTAAATTTTTTTCCTCTGAAGCACAGATGAGAGCTATCGCTTAATAAAATCAAAAGCATTTTTGCACATATTGAACCACAGTGATTACAGAATTTCTGAAAATATAAGTTTTATACTGTTAATGAGCTTTATGAACCAGGCTTTTCATCATGGAAACCCACAAATTTCTTTGCTTAGGTCCTGAGTTAAATTAACCAGACTCCCTTCTGTTACTTAATGTCATGGTTTAATACCAGGCAGCACCTAAACCCCACACAGTCACTCTCTCACTTCCTTACAGTGAGATGAGGGAGAGAATCAGAAGAGTTAAAGTGAGAAAACCTGTGGATTGAGGTAAAGTTTAATAAGTAAAGCAAAAGTTGCATACACTAGCAAAGCAGAATAAGGAATTAATTCACCACTTCCCATGGTCAGGCAGGTGTTCACCAGGAAAGCAGGGCTCCATCATGTCTAATGGTGGCTTGGGAAGATAAGCACAAGCACTCCAAATTCCCTCTTTGCCACTTTTTTTTCCTTTTTCCCCTGCTTTATACACTGACACCATATTGTATGGAAGATCCCTTGGGTCAAATGGGTTCACCTATCCTAGCTGTGTCCCCTCCCAGCTTTTTGTGCATCCCCAGCCTTCTCAGTGCTGGGGTGAGGTGGGGTTGGGTGAGGAGCAGAAAGGGTCTTGACGCTGTGTAAGCACTGCTCAGCAGTGACAAACACATCTATATGTTATCAACTGTTTTCAACACAAATCCAAAACATGGTCTCATACCAGATACTGGGAAGAAAATTAACTCTTCCCTAGCTGAAACAAACATAATTACTTAGTCATAAAATTAAACTAAGAACAGTGACTACTTTAGATTTCCAATGCATATAATACTTCAGATGATAATATTTCAAATAGGCAAGATTTTATACACTCAGTTACCATATGAGGAGGAAAACAATCCACAGTATCTGAATTTGCTCAGATAGGCATCAATCTATTTTCAATACTTTGAATGGAGGTTTCAGATCTTTGGTGGGGGTTAATAAGATCATGAAAATTACTGATTCTGAAGCCCCTGAATTCTGCAATATGTATTCTGAGATATTTCACAAGTTATCAACTTTTAAACAGAATCTGATAAGTGTTTTGTGAAATCAGACCATTTAATGTGTTTTGAGGAGGGAACTATAGAACATAACCCCCTGTGAAAATCTTGGCCAGAGGATTTTGCACATCAGAGTGATAACATCTCCTAAAAATGAGAGATCATGTGGCACTGACCTCTGAGATTAAGTACGGGCTTTGCATGTCAAAGTCCTAGTAGTGTGAGGGCTACGGGGGTGGCCTCTCTGGGAAGCTACCAGAAATATACCCCATGTCCAACAGAGACAAAGCCAGCCAGCTCCAAGAGGGACCCACCAGTGGTCAAGGCTGACCCGATCTGCAGTGGTATTAATGCTGTATAACTTATTTAAGAAGGAAAAAGAGTTATCAGACAAGGGCAATTGTGGCTAGAGAAGAGAGGATTGAGAATATGTGAGGAAAAACAGCCCTGCAGACGCCAAGGTCAGTGAGGAAGAAGGGAGAGGAGGTGCTCCAGGTTTCAGAGCAGAGTTTCCCCTGCAGCCTGTGGAGGAGTCCATGCCAGAAAAGACAGATGCTGAAGGAGTCTGTGACCCAGTGGGAAGCCTGCACTTGGATAGGCTCTGGCAGGACCTCCCTACCTATGGAGAGAACAGCCCTTGTTAGAGCAGGTTTAGTTAAAACTTCTGACCACTGGGGGGACCCACTCAAGCAGCCTATTCTTGAAGGACTGCAGCATACAGAAAGGGACCCATGCTGAAGCAGTTTGAGAAGAATTGCAGCCTTTGGGAAAGACTCAGGCTGGAGAAATTCATGCAGGACTGTTTCCCACTGGAGGGACCCCAGGCTGGAGCAGGTGAAGGATTCTGGTCCCTGAGGAGGAAGTGGCAGCAGAAACAACATGTGATGACTGTAGCCCCCATTCCCCATCTCCCTTAACCACTGCAGGGGAGGAGGAAGAGAATCAGGAATAAAATTGAACTCAGGATGGAGGGAAGAATGGGGGGAAGGTGTTTTTATGATTTGTTTTACTTCTCATTACCCTACTCTGATTTTGATTGCTAATAGACTCAGTTAATTTCCTCCAAGTCAAGTTTGTTTTGCCTGTGGTGCTAACTGGTGAGTGATCTCTCCTTGCCCTCATATTGATCCATAAACCTTTTGTTATATTTTCTCTCCCCTATCCATTTGAGGAGGGGAGTTGTGGAGCAATGGAAGTCAGCCTAGGCCAAACCACCACTGGCGGACAATCTTACCTGTTTTTAGAAGAAATTTAGGCACAAAATTAATTAAATACTGGCTTTTTTTTTTTTCCCTTTGGAAAAGTAAATAAATTAAGTGGAGATGGGGATAATATTCACAGCCTATTGTAGGACTTATTTTTATTCCAGGAGACCAGTACAATGACCTGGGTGATGAATTAGGAGGAGGATACGATTTCAAGGGAAATTGGAGAAATTCATCACAGGTCTTCCCAAGAGAGCAACTAGAGAGAGCTCTTCTACAGTAAGAGGCATACTGTGCCATCCTAAATGGGTTTAGTTGGGTTTTTCCCCCCCACCAGTAATAGATTCTACTTTGCTCCTTCATCAACATCTTACCTTTAGACTAATATGATAGCACAGGATAATCTGAAATACTTCTTTCTTCAGTATCCCCAGGCAGTTTGATGTCAAAGGGCTCACATTTTATTACAATGACCAAGGTAATTGTAGGAATAGAATTGCATGGAAAATAGGAAGCTCACAAAACACTGTGTAATTTTATTTGTTCTTATTTTTTTTTAGTGTCAGTTAACAAAACTGAGCATAAACTAAGTCAAAAATGAATATATTTAGATCTCGTGCAATTTTGTGGGTTTTTTTCTTCTTCCATATATTTATGCCTGAAAACCACCGATCTATATCCAAATATGGATTTTAGCTTAAAGTCCATGGGCCAAGACTAATATTTATCCAGCCTTTGTATATATCTTCCAAGAGAAGATGTTGCCTGTTATTCATTTAATGCTTAGCTTTCTGTGGTGATATTTAGAAAGTAATTATTTGTGCCAGAAAGTACCTTGTAAATTTGGTAGTTTGAAATGTGTTTGTGCATGGATAGAAGGTGAACATGTTATGGCAGATAAGAAGAACGTAGTTAACTTTTGGGAGTTATGAAGGGCTTAATTCTTTAATGAGGCAGTATTTTGGGATGTAGTAAATTGATTGCTTGTTACTTTATTGCATATTGCATATAGCTTTAGATGCATCACATTTCTTTTATACAGCTATAAGTTATATGGATATCTTAATCCACAGACTCTCTCATGTTTTACCTTTCAAATATGAAGAGCACCTGTTGTAAGAATAGTCAAGACACATTGCCTTTTGAAGGACTAATACCACGGTATTCTGTTCAAAGGAAACATTGATTCAGCGGTTAAAGATTTGACAGCAGGTATTTAAATTGTGAGTGATATTGCATGATCCCCTAATTTTTGAAAGAGTACACATGATCATGAGGAAGACGCAGCTATTGAAAGCTCTTTTCTAAGCCAAACAACATCTGGTACATCTGCTCAAAAAAGGACACTTAGTATGAATGCAGTGCTCACGACTCCCCTGGGTTTTTTCAGGGATTATACTTGAACAACTGCATAGTGCTGGGACACAGAAAAATAGCAGCATGACTTTCAATCAGTAGCCTGAAACTCCCTGAATGACAATTCAAAATGATTAAAGAAAGGCATTCATAGAAAAGCAAATTCATAGATGTTACACAGCAATATGTGTGTAAAAAGTTTCCAAAGGCTTTGGGGAGTCTGGGACAGAGATTTTTTTATTTGGCTGCCTTTTTTTTTTTTTTTTTTAAATTCCCAAATTAAAAGATTCAAAATACCACTGAACTAAGGTAGATAAAAGCCTGTAACACAAGCAACTCATTGAATAGGAGAGGTTTAATAATAACTTGTGAAAGTACAGGAAATAATTGTATGATAGTTAGTATGCTTCTTATCATGGTAAATTGGAAATTCCTCCCTCTTGGTTTAGATCAGGGCAATCCATTCAAAATAAACTCTCAGGAAACAACTTAAACCACTAGCTGAATAAAGGGGACAGGTATCATTCCCAGAAGGTATTCTTGTCTGCTAGATGTCACTTTATTCATAATACTCTATATAGAGGTAGCTCTTGATATAAGAGCATAGAATGTGTCTTCATTTGAACTTTAGAGATACATTTCAATGCCAGGAATAACATCAGAGAAACTGTCAAGAAAGTTGGATTTTCAGTGTATCTTAAATCAATGCAGTTCACAAAACCAGCAGAGCTGCACTGACTTATACCATCAAAGTAACCTGTACCACACTTAGAAACAACTTATATACCAACATATATTTCACTGTCCTTGAGGGCTGGGTGTGCACATGCACATGTATTTTTTTACTATTATTTCTGTTTATAAAATGGGTCTTTGTCTATATGGCAGATACTTCTCTTTTTTCATTGCTGTCTTCAAAAGATAAAGGTGTTCCCAATTAATAGGTTTATTATTATAGCAAACCCACAATTTCCTATTTCAGCAAGCAATTTCAAATGTATTTTGTACTTTATAATGCCCGACATCTTTATGGAAAAATCAAGACATTTTTAGTCATATAGAAGCTTTTCACAGATTACTTACTTGTTTATGAAAGACTGAATAATGACTAAACAGATTGCAATCTCCTTTGAGTCAGCTGTGAGCAAATGTCCCTGAAGGGTGCTAAGAGGCACCACACCTTGGGAAGTATTTGTCTTTCACAGTGTAAACTAAGATTCAGCTGCGTTTGGATTAAAGTGTGTTGTACAAGAGCCATTTCCCATCATTATCTTGCCAGGCTCTGTATTAGGTAGCCTATAATATGGGGCTACACATTTCTTACTAACTATCCTCCTCCATGTGTACACAACATAAATTCCATTGCTGAGTCATAATTTCATCAACTCTTAAAAATACCAGTACAGTCATTATGAGGGTCAGAGCTACTAATCCTGATTTCCTAAAAAAAATTCCATCTGGGATAATCAAGAATTTCATTGAAGTTTCAGCTGGATGAAACTTATTTTTGTATCTGCAAGCATGATGACAGGTGCTGCTAAGCAGGTGGGAGGGGGCTTCTCTAAGATATAGATAGATCCCAGGACAGAATTTCATGAACCAATCATTCAGTAATGGTGTCAATTGAAGCATTCTTAACCTTTGCTCCTTCCCACTTATTCCTATTGTCATACTACCTACTTAGTTGTGCTTGTAGATGTTGTGGAATGGGAATGACATCCAATTTACAAGTAAGACAGTGATTTTCTGTTAAGGTTATTTTTCATCTCTGTTATTTACTAACTCAGGTTCACTATGTGATTCATGAATATTTAAAGCTCTGCACATGAAGGGATAATGTGGAAATAGGGCACAGATGTGAATTTCGAAGCTGTTTAAACAAATAGTGTTAAAAAAAAAAGATTTCATGATACTACATGGAGTAGTAGTGTAGAGACTTTCCATTATAATTTTTTTATTAAGACTCAGGCTTTCAGTCACTTATCTAATTATGGTTAAAGAAGTAATGTTATTGCAGATGCAATGCAGCTATGATACATGATATTCTTCTGAGACTGGAAAGAGGTTTTTAAATAATCAAAGAGAAAGTTAGAATTTTCTAGCAGCTTCAAATAATTTAATTAAAAATATACTCTGTGACCTTGTCGCAAATAATGTGGAACATTGATAGTGTCACAAATTTCAACAAGAATGTTGGTAATAGTAAGGATCTGCAACCATGTTCACATTACAGAATTGGTACTGTTGTTTACAAATAATTTCTCTCTGAAAATATAAATATAGGAAATTTTAGATGTCTGTCTTGTTATTCAGAACTGGCACAGATAACTTTCAAGTATACAAAGATCTTTTCCTTCTAAATATCTCTGGTAATTAGGAAAATTTTAAGGAGAAAATAATATTGGCAAAGTAACCCATATTAAGGTTTTACTTCCCCCCCCCCTCCCCCGAGGACAATGGTTATTTAATGTTTCTCATATAGTCAAGTAATTTTCTCTCCTTGCAGTCTGTGACCCCCTGTTATAAAATATGTTATTTGCAGACCACCTTGGTTCCTTTCCCAGTTGAGTATGGTCATAAACAAATTTTTTCATAATAAATATACATGTACATGCAGCAGCAGAAAACCTCCACCTATGTTTTATTTCATGTATGTCTTAGCCTGTATTCCTAAAGTCCATCTTTAAAATAAGTTATTTAAGTTAAAATCAAGGCATAACATTTTCTCACTTGGCCTTTGATAATTAGGTTATCAATGACAAATAAGGAATAACACCGTCCACCACCTACTGCTAATCATACTTTACAATAAAACTAAGGAGAAATTTTATTTCTATCTGTTTTATTACCTAGCCTTGTCATACATGATACTGTAACTCCTTCATGTTACAAAAAGTAGTAAGAAAACCGAAACTCAGTAATTGTAGATTTAAATTGTAGAAGCTCTACAAGGTATACTTTATTTCCTCTCTCAGTCAACAAAAGTAAATGTGTGGCAAATTACACAGCTTTTTTTTAATTGCTAACTAGATGTGGCTTCATTACAGGTATTGTAAAATTAACATAACTTCAACTGGTCCCTTGTTTTTGGCAGAGTTGCAGAATATGGAAGTGTACTAACTAGAACTTCCCAAATCCTTCATGACATTGCAATCTCATTCCTGGAGGAACTGTCTCCAGGACACTTCACAAAGGTAAAGCAAATCCATCATCAGGGCTATAGTGTGGCTTGTTGAATTGTGGCTTGTTGAATGGATCTGCTGTGGGTACCATTTCTTTACTGAGCCCTTGGTTCTCTTTTTTAAAGCTGTTTATTGACACTACAAACATTTGCAAAAATAAGTAATTTTAGAAGGATCAAGAATTGCTTCCTGTGGGGCCTGGCCTGTCTTCCTGTTCCCATTTCATTAGGGCTGTTCTCATGGTTAAATTTTCACTTCTGGCCACAGTAAATAGATCACCATTTCCTACAGAAAAATTCTAAGTCTTAGTTCCGTGAATTTCATCTTCTCAGCCTGGCTCTGCTGCTGGTGATACATCAGAAAGCTATTTAGTATATTGCCTTAAGCAAGAAGGTGTGGCATAGTTTGCTGACCCTGCTGAATGTTTGTTCTCAAGTACCAAGTACTGCAAAAGGACATAGGTTTTGAAGTTCTTCCCTTAGGAAGTCACAATGAACAATTAACATTTACCACAGTCTATAAAGCAAGATATAAAATTTTTATTCATCTGTCACACAGAAGGTACACTGGCGAAGGTGGCAGCTCTTATCCAAATGAGACAACTCAAAGTTATATTACATTGAACAGTCACTTTAATCTACATCCTATCTGTAGACTTCAAGTCCTGTTCCATAAAAAAATGAAAAGCTTTTCTCTTTCTCTCTCTTTCCCTTCCCTTCCCTTCCCTTCCCTTCCCTTCCC